>NC_081347.1:4232573-4400811 GCF_029784015.1 Lycium ferocissimum
TTTTTAAGAAATAATAAATGAAGTCCATAATTTACCATCATACCCACATTAATTGGTGCATAGTTTTAATCAATTTGAAAAAATGACTTGAAATTAGTAATTAATGTTATGGGTAAAACAAGAAAAAAGAAATTGTCTTCTCTTGAAATATTAAAAGTGTTAAGTAAAAGTGAAAATCTATTTTTAGAATACTGAACAAGTAAAAGTAAACAGAGGGAGTATATTCAAAGAATGATCTATTTATCATTTTAAGGGGTGTATCAAATCAAACATAGACAAGTAAAAGTGGACGGAGGGAGTAATTTAAATGCTCTATAGGAAACTTCACGAGCACTTTTAAATATTGATGATTGAAGCTTCACTAAATCTCATTAGTGTATGAATGAAAAATGTAGGTTTCACTAAATTCAATTACTATAAAATTTGCAAATGGACCAGCCTTAGCCCAGAGCATTTAATGAGTTAGTAACATTTTTCCAGGCTACGTTCATAAAAAAGAATCTATATAATTTGCATTTCAAAGTACTTATATACGCAGTACAAAAATATCAGAACAATTTTAATCATTAAAATATTTATCTAACTACCCGTTATACTACTATTAAACGTCACATTTAATTGATAAATTATACGGACCAAAATTGGAATTTTCCAATAAAATAGGGACCAAAAATATTGCTCCCTCTGTCCCAATTTATATGACACACTTTCTTTTTTAGTCAGTCTAAAATAGAATGACACATATTTTTTATTTGGCAACAATTAACTTTAAACTTTACCTTTTACGCTTAACGAGATGAACTATAACCACACAAATATTTTTGATTTGTCCGTGCCTAGTCAAACTACATCACATGAATTGAGACGGAGAGAGTATCTTATTGTTCTATTATTATTATTATTATTATTATTATTATTATTATTATTATTATTATTATTATTATTATTACAATTAAAATGTGTACTTTGGTCCATTTATGTGGAAAACATGTTATACTTAGGGTGTGTTTGGTATGAAGGAAAATGTTTTACAAGGAAAATGTTTTCCTGGAAAATGTATTCTTGAAAAATAAGTGAATTTCTACTTATTTTCTCATGTTCGTTTGGGTAGCGGAAAATAAGTGAATTTCTTACTTATTTTCTCATGCTCGTTTGGTTGGTAGAAAACATTTTCAGGAAAATACCCACCCAAGCCCCACAACTCCACCCCAACCCCACTCCCCACCCCTACCCCCACCCCCATTGCTTTTTTTTTTAAAGTATTTAATTATTTTCTGGATTTTCTAAACCATCACATCCCCTCCCCCCCCGTGTGGATCCATACCACACCAACCCCCACAATCACCCACTCCCCACACTTAAATTTTTTTGGAGGGGGTGGTGGGGTGTACAGAAAGGAGTGGGGTGGGGTAAAAAAAAAAATAAATTCAAAACTTTTTTTTCAAAACAAAATTAATTTTTTTAGGGGGCGTGGGGGTGGGGGTGATGCAAGGGTGGGGTGGTGCAAAAACCAAAAAACAAAATCAAAACTTTTTTTTTTCAAAACAAAATTAATTTTTTTTTTGGGGGGGGGGTGTGGGGTGGGCCAAAAAAAAAATTGAAAACTTTTTTTTAAAAACAAATTAATTTTTTTTTGCCGGGGGTGGGGTAGGCATGGGGGTGGGGTGGGCGAAGGGGTGGGGTTGTGGGAGTGGTTGGGTGGTTGGTGGAATGCACTTATAGACTTGTTTTCTCTACTTTTATTAGGAAAGTCATTTTCCCCATTTTTGAGGAACTTGTTTTCCTAAAGAAAATGTTTTTCAAAATTTTTGACCAAACGAACATGGAAAAATTGGAAAACATTTTCCGAAAAATGTTTTCCTCCATACCCAACACACCCTTAGACCCTTTAGAAGTATATTATCTTCAAATATAACCATACAAGCCAAACATAATACATTGTTAATTAAATTGTGGAACATTTAATACTCCTGGAACTTTTTGAATATTCACAAGTAAAGGAGTTAGAGTGTACATTTCAATAGGGGTGGGCGTTCGGGCAATCGGATTGGATATGAAAATTTCGGTTTGGATATTCGGTTTTCGGATTGAAGAAATTACAATCCAAATAAGTTTGGATTGGATTGGATATTTTAAGTTCGGTTTCGGATTATTCGGTTTGGATATTTCGAATTTTCGGATTTGACTCTTGAGACTTAAGGCAAACTTATTAGGAAAGAAATTCATGTGTTGTTCCACAGAGGTAAATCTAAATCTTAATTGCTCAATAAAAAAAGCCTTCCAGTTCAAATTAGGATTAACAAATCCAAGTCATGTCCAACATAGTAAATCCATACCAAATAAAAGCATTCTAGAAAAGTGGAAATGAACAAAATAACATGAGACTTTTGAGACTTGAGAAGGAAGAAACCCCTATATTATATTTGATTTAGTAGAGAATTGTATATTGGATTTAATATTTTAATAGGTAGGGCTTTAGGTACTAATCTATTGGACCTTTAAAAACTAGACTTATTAGGTAGTGCTAGATAAAAAGTATAAAAATTTTGGATTTTCGGATATCCAAAAATCCATAGTACTAAATCCATATCCAATCCGAAATTCATAAATTTTAAAAATAAAATCTGAAGTCCAATCCATAATCCAAATATCCAAACCAAATATTTAAAAAGTTCGGATTTCGGGTTGGCCCAAACTGTGACCACCCCTACATTTGAAGTATTTCAGGGTTAAATGTGATTAGTTGGATATTAAAAAAATTAAATATAAAATCTACCAAATATAATTTTAACTCTAATAATAAAACCTTAAAATGTCAATATTTTGAAACAAGTTAAGTTTGTCAACACAAGTAATATTTAGAACCAACCAAATCAATAATATTAACCTATTTTTCTCGAGTGATAATGGTCTGCTTGAGCATTAAATGATATAGCGAATCTGCAATGTTAGCTTGGTCTTAAAAAATAAAAAAGTCAATGACTCCTGAGTCCTGCCAATAAAAAAAGTAGATTTTTTCTTAATTAGTCTCTTTAAAAAGGAAAAAAAATGATTTACTGCAAATTTATGTGAGGTACGGAATCATACAATAGTATAGTCGTCTTTATTTACTGCCAATTTGACCTAACTGAATTTATACTTTACGAATTTATGTTTGTTTATCTCTTGCACGCATCATAATCTTAGATCAGATCGTATCAATTAAAAGCATTCAATAGAGGGTCTAAAAAAATAACTTGAAAATACTACTAGGAGTCTAGGATTTAGGATCACGAGCTTCATTTATACTTTCAACTATATTTGACCGAATTAATAGTTTGAACTTAGTTTTATTTTGTCATTATTTCATCATTCAAACTAGCGTAAGCATGCTTATGTACTAAAAGCAATAGAAGAAGTCGAAATTAAATAGAGCGACACCAATGTATGTATGGTCAGATGTGGATTTATGACGAGTTCTCTAAGTTTAACTATATATATATGTGTGTGTACAAATACGAAAAAGGGACAAACTATATACGTAAATCAAGGGTGATTTTGTTATGAAGGAAAATATATTTGGAACATATTTTTCAATTTTTATATGTTTGATTGGTCAAATGCTTTGGAAAACATTTTCTTCTCTAGAAAAATAAGTTTCTTAAAAATTAGCCAGGAAAATGACTTTTCTGATGGACGTAGAGAAAACAAGTTTCATTGCACGCTGATAAAGGTCTCTTCTCCGGCCCCCAAACACTCCACCCATGCCCCCTCACCCCCCCTCCCCCCATCCAAACCCCACCCGGACCACCATCCTTTACTCCCACCATATAGTGTTTGCTAAAATTATATATAAATGCTCTTAAGATTATTTTTTCTGCTTACTTGCAAATATATAAAAATAAGAAAGTTGCTTATTTTTAGAAAAATATTTTTCGCAGAAAATATTTTACTTCGTACTAAACATACCCTAAGATTTGCTTATTATAAACTCATTTGTCTCCAGAGCTTGAAGTTACTTCTAAATGTGTAGCGTAGGTTTTGGTCATTATAAGACACAAAGAAAAGACTAATACATAAACGCAATGGGTATTTCTAACGAATTATATTAACTTATAATAAATTAAGTAGAAGAAGTATGAGCAAACATATATAATACTTCTATTAATATGAGGTAAACACCCAATAAATTTTACAGTATAAACAAGGGAACCTCATCCCATTCCTTCTGCAGCATTTTACGGACTTATGTTCAATGTGTATGGACAAGTATGGAGGAATAACATATCGTGATAGTAAAAACTTAAAAAAGAAAAGAAAAATGTACCTGACCGTGCACATAAACAATAATACCCCCTTTGATTTGATTCCCTTTAACAAAATAACTGACAAATCTTCCTAATTTAAAGATTTTAAGCATTTTTAGAACTGCTAAACAACTTGATCTTAGCAAAACAAAATGGTATACAGAAAATAAGCCAATGTAGATTTGCCACAGCACTTCCCTAATTAATGCAACAAAATTAATTTATATAGTACTACATAAAAGACTATATATATGAAAAAAAAAAAAAAGAATCTAATTATACAAAGACTAAAATAAAACATACATAAAACGAAAAAAAAAAAAAAAAAAAAAGAATCCGCTTTTATGGTGGAGTAGCAACATTTTGACACCCAACTATGGTTCGCATTTAGGAAGTCAAAAGAGCTTCTGTCTTTAAATATATTATAGATTTTAGGAAAAAATAAGTACTTTTGAGTAATAGTACGTACAAGTTGTCTTCTAGAAGCTGAAAGAAGTAGCATTTCCCTATAAGCATTTTTTGAAACTTGGTTACGCACAAATTGTAGTTCTACATTCGCAAAAGTGTTTCAAATTGATCGATTAGCCAAACAGGAACTACGATTCTCCAAAAGAACTTTTTTAAAAAAAATATTTCTGACAAAAAACACTTGTCAAAATAAGCGGGTTCTATAAGTTTGACCAAACATTCTATTAATGTTTTGGGGTTATGTACTGTGGGGCCTACACGCATGCCGGCAAGCACCCATTGTGTTATATCCAAATACAATGGGTGTTTGGTCAAGCATTAAGAAAAAAAATACGTATTTTTAAGTAGTAGCAAAAGCATTTCAAAAGTTGAAAATAATAGATTTTCTCCACAAGTGCTATATTATTTTTGTATTGGAAAGTAGTAGTGACATACAAACGTATTGACTTAGCACCTAATCTCGGACAGTAACAATTCTATATTAAAGGCTTTGAACTCCCACGATTTAAAAATCTTGGATCCTCCATACTATATATGTACAAAAAATAAGTATCGATTGGGTTAAATACACATTTCAGAACTCGCACTCTCAACATAGAACTCATAACATTTAAATTTTGAATCTGTAATTATATCTTACGGTGTTAATTAAGAGAGGGGTAGGGAGAACATCGCGCACGGGGTGGAGGGGGGTTGGGGGCGTGGGGCCGTTGGTTCATCAATCTCCCCCCCCCCAAAAGCTAGCTCGAATCTCAGTGCTATGGAGGGCACTGTTTGTATATCAAAAGTAAAAGCAGAACAGAGAGTTAGGACCACTAATTGGTTAAATCTTTGGCCATGCATGGCAAGTCATGTTGCAAGATTTAACCATTTCCTTTCACGACTTCAAGTGTGTGTAGAACATTAAAAGTTCAAATATAGTAAGCACGTTAAGAAATGGATAGCTTTTGAGCCAAAAAATTATGTAAATTTTGAGTTTATCATGTCGCTACTTGAAATCAGCCAATTTCCGACGAACGTTTTCATCGAAAGTCTGTCGGAAAAGCACTTGTTAGAGATATTCCAACAAATTTCTCATCGAAAATCTTGATTTTTAGTAGTATGTTTTAGTTAAAAACAAAGAGGTTACATATATATAACTACACTACAAGAGTACAAGGTGCTACTAACATTTTACTTCCACAAACAAAAGTGAAAGGCTGCAAAATGAGTTTGAATTGATGCACCACTACACGTGACATGCTATACAGCTTTGATATATTCTTGTACCAAAAAGTTATGGGGGCTAAAAAGTTAGTTTTACCAAATACAAAATAGTAAAAATTGGAATAGAGAAAAAGGAAGATACTGCAGAGAGTATCTATGCTTGGAGAAGAAAAAAAGGGTTACATTTTTTGTGTTTGAATAAAGTCTATAGGTGAAAAGAAATAAGCATGCCTGCTATATCTTATTTACTTTATTAGATCCATTGATCTATACGTTTGCAATAAAGCTTTATTCTTATTCTCAGTAGTACCTTCATTTGATTCCATTTCCATTAAAAATTTCTGTCTTTTTTACCTAGAGACATGTTGAAAGTGTTGAGAATAGCTAAGATGATTAAACTAGCTGGCATACCATCCCACAAAAAGAGAATAGAAATGAAGAAAACGATATAAGGATTTAACGATCGAGGTTCGAGTTATATCCTTATAAGAGCTAGGTATATTATGCGCTGTTGATGTGAGATCTTGATCAACATCCAGAATCTCTATTGCAAGTCTAAGAACCTGTTTAGATTAACTGATTAATAATTAGCTAGCTGGTAAGTATTAAGGAGATCGTATTTGGATATAAACTTCATTGAAAAAAAAAATGTAAAAATTGAATATTTGATAAAACTTCCTTTGAACTACGCTATCAAACCCAGAGGTGGAGATATAAAAACTTCAGATATTGAAAAAATATTATGTTTTATGTGTATATAAGATTGACTTTTTATATTTTTGATAAAACTTCCTGATATTCAAACCATTATTTCAATATTTCAGTTGGACGTAAAATATTCGCTTGAAACCCAGACTCGAGCGTTCCTATTTGCAGATAATTATTTAAGTATTTGATACTAAGAAAAATATTTTATGGTCAGCCCTAATAACTACTAGTTATCTACTATTATAGAAGCACCAGTTTGAAGCAGGATCGTCGTCATCCTTCCAAGGGTAATTTCGGAATTGTATGATTTTCGTTCCTTCAGAATATTGTAATTGACTGCTTTATTAGGTGTACTTTTATCATATTTGGACATAAAAACCGCCCATACTTTGTTTTCAACTTTTTTGTCCGATGAAAAAGCTGCACCTTACTTCAACTTCCTATGCTGTGGGGCCCATCTGCTTTTCCTATTTTCACGGCTCTTTGGTTCGTTACATTTTCTATAACATCAGTGGACCCACCACTTTATTTTGTATAGACAAATTCCATTTCTCTTTAGTGGCAAATCAATTTTTTTATTTTATTTAAGTCATTCAATTTTTCATCTGAATTCCTTCAAATGTTAATTACGCACTTCATTAATACTCATATTTTATTTACAAAGCATTTTCAAATAGGGAACTCAAGGACTATGTGATTGTTGTTTGTTCTTATACTAATGTTAATAATATTTATCCACTATTAATTTTACGTTTAATGAAATGATTTATTACCATACAAAAATATAACTTTTCAAATACTCTGAAACAAAAAAAAAATATTGTAACATAAATTATTGAATCCGTGCTTTCAAAAATTTTAGCTTTTCACACGTGATTTTCACCAAAAATCGTAAAATATGTAGAATTTTTTTTTAATTGCATAGGGATAAAATTATAATTATAACTATTATAGAAGAGTGAGTTTGGTCATCAACCCACTCTTCTATAATAGTAATTAAAAAAATAAAATAAGGTGGAGTTCACGTGAAGAATTAGGAGACAATTGCCAAAAAAAAAAAAAATTAAGGTGGGGTCCACGTGAAGAAGAAGGAGAAAATTGCGGAAAAAAAAATAGGACATTTAAATAATGATAATAAGTTCAGAAAATGGTAAAGGTATACTTAGAGAAAATTTAAAGAAGAGAAATTCAAGAAAAAAGAAATAACGATTTAAATTGAACACAAAAATCGCTAAAGAAGTCGTAAAACCAAAAGATTTAAAACTTATACCTGTGGGTAAGGATAAAAATGCACTAATTTTAGACACATACGTCTCACACAAATAATGAGGAATAAAATCAAGAAGACGAAATATAAACGGTCAAGATACGTATCCACATATTTTCTTAAAATGATGAAGTTGGTCTATACTTAAAAATTTTTACAACATAAGCTTTTTGATTGTTGAGAGTAGAAAGAGATGATGACATGAAACTCGGTAGGAGAAGGTGTATTTCAAATCTTTCAATTGGAGAACTAAACCAAGAAAGTCATTTATGGGAGAAGCGGACTAAGTAAAATAATTTATTGATATTTTCAATTAATTGAATTATAATACTTTCTATAAAAAAATAATCATAATTATATTACTAAAACGTACTCTCTCTGTCCTATTTTATGTGATATAGTTTGACTAGGCACGAAGTTTAATAAAGAAATGAAAGATCTTTAAAACTTATGGTCTAAAACAAGTCATAGATATTTGTGTGGATTTAAATCATTTCATTAAAAGCAAAAGGGGAAATTTTAAGTTAAATGATTTCTAAACATAAAAATATAATTCTTTTTAAATTAAAAGAAAAATGTGATACTATTTTTTATGTTGGGCCCGTCTTTAGCACGGGCTTTCATCATCTAGTATATCCTATAATTGCAAGTTTTGAAATTCTCATTCTCTCCACTTTCCCCCTAAGAGTTAATTACATAAATGCTCATTCAATAGACATATCTATTGTAAAAAAAATTGTTAATTAACTTTATTTTTTTTCGCAATAATTCACTTATTTCGCTCCAAATTATTTAGAATATCATTTTTTGGCCGGAAATATAGCACCAACCCTCACCGGTTTTCCTATATTTGGCAAGCCACAACTTTAAAATATCATTAAAATCATTTTTTTTTTTTTTACATAAAATCACATGCCCTTAAGATTTATCCCCTTTTCAGAATATCAATAACAATGTAGATGGACAAATTTCAAAATGTTTTTTTCCACGTGAAATCACACGCTCTACAATTTGTGCCGTTCCTATATTTTCAATAAGAAATGTAGATGTAGAGTTTTGTATGCTTTTTCCCTGCAGATGTTTATTCATATATTTTTTTTGCCTAAAAAGTTAAATGAATTTAATAAAAATATATTCTAAACACAAGCTAAGGTCAAAAGGTGATATATATATATATATAGATAATCTTACTTTTATCGTAGGAAAATCATGAGTTTTTGTTGAGAGAATTTCATTAAAAATCATAGCCATTCTTTTTCATAACCATTTTATTCCTAAATTAATTTATTACCTGCTCTTAAGAATAAAAAATTCGACATCATGGAAAAGTTTATATAAACTAATAATTGAAAAAATTTATACATACTTTATGCATTTTCTATGTATATCAGATTATAGTCACGGAGTGTTGTTGATCCAACAATTATTCAGAGTTATCATTAAGTGTTTGAATTTCATTAGGAAAAAGCTGAAAGCATCAATTAAAGTCAATAAATTACGCCGGTGGATTTAAATTAGATTTAGTTGTATTCAGTTAGATACTTTTAATCGTTCTAAATTTAATGCATATTAAATTCATTGAAATCTTTGTAGTTACGTTCATGCGTGTGGATCTAATTAATCATAGGGACAATTATGAGTAGACTAGTAATCTTGAGTAGTACTACCAAATAGGGGCATAATTGCAATGTAAAGTCTTTATTGTATTTTCATTCAAAGAAAAAAAGTGAAAATGGAAAGGGTAAAACAATTTTTTTTTACCAAACTATAAATGCAAGTCACGTGTTTTGCGTATGAGATTTTATGACTTTTAAGTTTAATTAATTATTTTTACATAAACATTGGATGTTGATACGTATGTCTGGAAGAAGATGACATACTCTAGAGAAGTTTTCCAGTATATCACTTTTTAAGTTTTGCCTCTAAATTATAGGATGTAGGATAATATCTTCACCTTGATCATTATTATAGTGATTACACACAAATATATAAAGGGAGTTAATAACTATAAGATAAGTAAGCCTCTCCAGACCATACAAGTGCGCGTCGAGCCCAGGCGAAGGGTTTGGTTAAGATATGGCAGATTCCACCAAGTATACAAATGGAACCTAACCATACATGTCCTCCGATTATATCTTCTAAATTGTCCACACTAACAATCCATCCTTCCCCTCCAAAAGGGGATTTTAGTAAATAACCAATATGACACTTGGGCTAAGGGTCAAGTTGGTAATTTTTCTTACATCTCCCCCTCCCGGAGCCCAGGTATCATATACGGCCCCACCACATATCTTTCCGGCTAAGGAATGGGAAATCTTTCTCCCGTTACATGAATCCAATTTTCATTTCATCCGGGAAAAGCCATTTTTTTCTCAACAATGTCTTTGTCATTTGATCCAATAGCGTTCCGTTAGATAGGAACATATTTGATAAATACTGATAACTCTTGGATATGAATATTTTCCCTCTTTTTTTTTAATATCATTCCTTAAGTCCCATAGGTTTGATCCTGTAGAATTTGACCCATTTTCTCATTGAACGAAAGGTACGAAATAAATCAGATTGGTAAAAGTACCGTGTGAAATCTTCGGTTTTTCCCCTTCCTCGATCCCTATCCCATAGGTACATTGTTTGAATCAATAGAGAACCTTTTCTTCTGTATGAATCGATATTATTCCATTCCAAATCCTTCCCGATACCTCCCAAGGAAAATCTCGAATTTGGATCCCAAATTGAGAACAAAAGCTCGTTGCTTTTTCTTTCCCTATAATTTAATTGAAGCCGCAGCCCTATCCATTTATTCATTCGACCCAACTTTATCTTGTTCCGTTCCAAGAATTCTAACACGGTTTTATACCCATCTAGGAACAATGAAATTTTGCATCACTCAAAATTGACAATTAGTGATACAGAATTTCATTAAGCAATTTTATATATTGGGTTAAGGCCAAAAGATATGGAAATATATTTTTTTTCTTTTTTAATTGAATTCCGCAAATAGGTCGATGGGGAAAATCAAACTCCCCACCTTGCAGTTTCTTGTTTCTTTTTTTTCTAAGTTATAATATCGTTGAATAGACTAGTAATTTTGAATAGTAACAAGTAGGGGCATAACTGGAATGCAAAGTCTTATTGTAGTTTCATTTTCAAAGAAAAAAGTGAAAAAGAGAAGGGCAAGACAATTTTTTTTTTTTCCTAAACTTATAAATGCAAATTAGTCACGTGCATTTTTGTGCATGAGTTTTTATGACTTTCAAGGTTAATTAATTGATTTAACATAAACATTAGATGCTGATAAGTATGTTTGGAAGGAGACGATGCACTCTAGAAAAGTTCCAATGTATAACTTGTAAGTTTTGTCTCTAAATTCTAGGATCTAGGATAATGTCTTCACCTAGGTCATTATTATAGTGATTACACACAAATATATATAAAGGAAGTTAATACTATTATATTTTATCGTTTCTTTTTCTCTAAGTTATAATATCGTCGAATAGAGTACTAATCTTGAGTAGTAACAAAAAGGGGCATAATTGGAATGTAGAGTCTTTATTGTATTTTCATTTTGCAAAGAAAAAAGTGAAAAAGAAAAAGGCAAAATATTTTTTTTTCACCAAACCTATAAATACAAGTCACGTGCATGTTTTGTGTATGAGTTTTTATGACATTTAAGGTTAATTAATTGATGTATGACATTTAAGGTTAATTAATTGATTTAAATGTGTCTGGAGGAAAATGATATACTCTATAGAAGTTCCAGTAAATCAATTTTAAGTTTTGCCTCTATATTTTAGGATCCAGGACAATATCTTCACCTAGGTCATTATTATAGTGATTAAACACAAATATATAAAGGGAGTTACTACTATTAAATTTTCTTGTTTATTATCGTCGAGTAAACTAGTAACCTTGGGTAATAACAAGTAGGGGCATAATTGGAATGTATAGCCTTTATTGTATTTTCATTTTCAAAGAAAACAAGTGCCAAACAAAAGGGTAAGACAATTTTTTTCTCACCAAACATATACATGTAAGTCATGTGCATTTTTTGTGTATGAGTTTTTATGATTTTTATAAGGCAAAATACATCAAATGCACCCTCAACTTGTCTCGAAATGTCAAATTCACACTCCAACTTATCAGACGACCTATTACCTCCCTACACATGTAAAAAGTGAATTTATTTCCTCCCTAAAACGTGATATGGCAAAGAAAGTATATTCACTTTCCTAAAGGTGCGTGAGAAGGATTCCTTTAATTTAAAATGAGGAATTATACACGTGTCACTATTTTATTGGCCATTATATAACTAAAGTATTCTTCAACTTCTTCTTAATACATTAACTGTTTCTCATACAATTAATTATTTTAGGTTCCTCTTTTTATATTTATTTATTTATTTGTGGGTCCCACTTCTTCTTTACTCCTTGTATCTTCTTCAGCACCACTTCGTCTTCTTCACCGTCGAGACATTCCGACAAAGCGACAATCTCATAAACTTTGAAAGAGAATTTTTAAGGAGGAAAGTTAAAGGTAATGGAGAAGACTACGACTTCCATCAAAAAATTAATGATTCCTCTCCATAAAATCTATGTTTTCTGCCCAAACTCATCGAAGAACCCACCGGAGAAAACCATTGGGAAGACGACGACTCCTTCTGGAAACCCCGTCCAATCTCTCCATAAAACTCATGATTTATTTTGCCTAAACCCATCGAAAACTCATCGGAGAAGACTCCCATTCTTACACTAAATTAGCCACCGCCTCGCCGGAAAACTCACATCCTTACAAAAGGATTTCAATGGAGGTAAAACGAGCATAATCCAGCCAACAAGAAAAAAAAAAGATCCACTCCTTAGAAGAACAAAATGAGTGAAAACAAAAGAATCCAGAAAAATGAATCTTCTCGGAATTAGACTTTTCCGACCAAATAGCACTTGGGATTTCTTTCACATCATGCCTAATTAAAATAAAAAACCAAAAAAATACATAGCAAAATTATAAGCCACTCCATTGTAAATCTTACGATTAAAAGTCGCAGGCAGAGGGGAACGGGAGTGGGTTAGATTCTGGTGATGAAAGAGATCACAATTATTTAGGAATTTTAGTAGTTAATTAGTGTTAACTAATGTAAAAATTGTGAAAGCAAAGAAAGAGTAAAGAATTAAAAAATACAATAGACTTATGACATAGCACTGATGTGGTGTTGACGTGGCGACGCGTGCAAAACACTGCCTATCACAACATTTGGTTTTGATGTTTCAGGGAGGTAATAAATTCACTTTTTATATGTGTAGGGGGGTAATAGGTCGTTCGATTAGTTGGAGTGTGAATTCGACATTTCGAGACAAGTTAAGGGTGCATTTGATGTATTTTGCCATTTTTATAATTGATTAACATAGACATTGGATGCTGATAAGTATGTTGGAGGAAGACGATATGCTCTAGAGAAGTTCCAGTATATCACTTTTAAATTTTGCCTCTAAATTCTAGGATCTATAATAATATCTTCACCTAGCTCATTATTATAGCAATTACACACAAATATAAAGGGAGTTAGTACTATTGCACTATTTTTTACGTAAAATCACTTATATATATACAAATAACCAGTTAGTAGAATTAAGGTTGTGGTTTCCCAAATTTTATAGGTGTGACAAATTACTATTATAACTTAGAAAAAAACATTTTTTGATCATATCTTTGAAAAATAATCGTTGCTCAGAATACATGAATTCATTTCTTGTTCGTTCCGCCATCTCAAAAAAAAATTGTTGCTTGGAATACATGAATTCATTTTTTGTTCGTTCCGGCATTCCATATCTTTGGAAAATAAATGTTGCTCATAATACATAAATTCATTTCTTGTTCGTTCCGCCATCCCATATTTTTGAAATTAACTCAAAACTTACACAACTTTTTTGCTCAACATTAAGCTATTAATGTCCTAACGTGCTTACTATTTTTGAACTTTTCATGTTATACAGACACAAACATTTGAAGTTGTGAAAGAAAGTGGTTTAACCTTGTAACATGACTTGCAAGTTGGCTAAGTACTTAACAAATATAGTGGTCCTAACTCTGTTCTTCTGCTTGTACTTTTGATGTACATATATTGCTACCTATAGTACTGGAGTTTCGACCTAGCACTTGGAGGTGGAGGTAGAGGCGGAGTCGGGATTCGTAGACCGCGGGACATCATTATCTTAACATAAACGCTAGCGAAACTTTCAATTGCGACTGAGGAATAATGACGTGTCTAACTGGTCACTAGTAGTGTGAACAATGACGAAAATACAAATATATAGATCACATACATATACATAATGTTTTTGAAGTTACACAGGTGCATGTGCACCCCCACCCTTACACGTGGATCCGCTTGCTTGGAGGGACATTGATGAAGCATCTTCTTCCTCCCCACCTCTTACTTAATTAAAAAGCCTTCATAGAAAGCGACGAAAAAAAGAAGAGAGGGATGAGATTTTTCTCGCTTTTGGCATAGTGGGCCCCTTGTGGGAGGCTCACACGACGGGCAATTAGCTCAGTGCGTGGTAGATTGCGTCCCGACAAATTTATAATTTAAACGTTATGAGTTTTAAGTTGAGGGAATGAATTCTGAAATAGGGACCATTGGCATATATACCAGTGGCCAGTCATATAAGTTTAATGTATATCAACTTCATTGAAATCTTTGTAGTTACATTCATGTGTGTCGATCTAATTAATAATAGGAACAAATATGAGTAGACTAGTAATCTTGAGTACTAACGGGGCATAATTGCAATGTTCTTTATTGTATTTTCATTTGCAAAGGAAAAAAGTGAAAAGGGAAAGGGTAAGACAATTTTTTTCACCAAACTATAAATGCAAGTAATATATTCTGTACATGGATCTTTATCACCAACTAAAGTTAAGTGCATGTTTAGAGGAAGAGAATTTACTCTAGAGAAATTCGATTATATCACTTTTAAGTTTTTCCTCTAAATTCTAGGATCTAGAATAATATCTTCACCTAGGTCATTATTAAAGTGACTACACACAAATATATAAAGGGAGTTAATAATTTGACATTTTCTTATTTTCTCTTTCTAAGTTATAATATCGTCCATCTTGAACAAAAATGATTTTAATATGAATTTCCAGTAAATAAAACGTGTCCTTTTTTTTTTCTTTGTCGAAGAAACTCTCTAAATCTTGGAATGAAAATTCAACAACTTCACTAAGGAAGAGAAAAGTAGAAAAATAATAATTCCCAAGTAATTTTCATCTTTCCCGGCCAGTCAATCTTTGTATCTTTCCTTTTGTTTCATTCTAACTTGTAATTACAAGGAAAAAAATAAAATTAATATTGGTGCAAACAGCAAATTTCTTTGCAATTATGGACAAAAGAATATAAGGTGCAAGATTTAATTTCCACATATAAAAAGTTAGAAAATAAGTCACTATAATTATTAGTAACTCGTTCAATGTTAGTAGAGATCTAGACATTTTTAAGTTATGGGATTCTTGAAGCTTTCACTTGATAAGGGAAGATTAAAAAAAAAAAAAATCCTTCAATGTTATCAGTATTTGAGATTTTTGAACATCATTTAAAAAATATGTAATAATTTTAGTCTCTAATCATATTATTATTTGTATAAACTACCATTTATCTCTTCTTAAAATCTCATTATAAACATTCCACCAATTGAAATTGAAGGATAGATTAGGAAAAAAAACAACGATGAAAGACTTATTCTTTTTAAATGTGAAATATTTTAAAACAAATATTTGGAATAGAAATAATGCATCTAGCGGAGTGCTATGTGCGCATCAATATTACTTTACCTTAAAACTGAAACAAGAAAACAAATCCAAAAGGAAATATATCTATTCCATGTACAATCATTTATTTTGTTCTGTCAAAATGTAGAATCATTTATTACATCGTCACTAGCTCATTAGCTCTAGTCAATCCCCTGTGAATCACCATTTTGACTGGCCCACAAAAATGATGAGCCCAAACAAAAATAAATTATTACTTAGGATTTAGGAGAGCCCTTATCAATTCTCTCATTTTTTTTCTTTTTTCTTTCTGAAAAAAAAAAAAAAGGAAAATAGTAATTTGTCACTCCTATAAAATTTGGGAAACACAACCTTAATTCTACTAACTTGTTATTTGGTTGTATACACAAGTGATTTTAGGTAAAAAAAAATAATGCTCGCCGATCATGTTTTGGAAAAATAACCGTTATTATGAAATATCAAATTCCATAATTGAAACACCACGAATATAACGTTTTATTTGTAAATTTTGAAATTCTAAGAAAATGACTATAGTTCAATTATAGGCACTGAAAATGACTGTATTTGTGAATTTTCCCTGATTTTATGTACTCTGTCCGTGCAAGTAATGTGACACTTTTCGCTTATTGAGATTCGGATTATGTGAACTTTGATAACATTTTAAATATATTTGTTCATCATTCTACTAACTTGTTATATGTCTATACAAGTGATTTGAGGTAAAATAAAAAATAAAAAATAGCATTCACTTATCACGCTTTGATCATGTGTTTGAAAAATAATCGTTAGTATTGTCAAATTTCATAATTGAAACACCATGAATATAATGTTTTTCTTGTAAAATTTGAAATTCTAAGAAAGTGACTATATTTCAATTAGTCACTGAAAATGACTATTTGTGAATTGTTCCTCAATTTATATACTCTGTCTTGCAAGTAACGTGACACTTCTCGCTTATTGAGATTTAATATTAATATGTGAACTTTGACCAACATTTTAAATGTATTTATTCATCATTCTACTAACCTGTTATTTGTTTGCATATACAAGTGATTTTAGGTGAAAACGTGTTGTTGATCACGTTTTGGTCATGTCTTTGAAAAACAACCGTTACTATGAAATATCAAATTCCATAACAGAAACACCACTTATAAATTTCACCACTTATAAATTTTGAAATTGTAAGAAAGTGACTATATTTCAATTAGTCACTGAAAATGACTATTTGTGGATTTTTCCTAATTTTATATATTCCAGGCAAGTAATGTGACACTTTTCGCTTATCAAATTCAGATTATGTGAACTTTAACCAACATTTAAATGTATTTGTTCATCGTAGCGACATGCGAAAAGTTGCAACTTATACTCGTATAGTTTTTTATATTTAAAATTTTATTTTAAGACATTAATAGTCAAATTGACTCTCAAAAAATGAAACGTATCGAGACAGAATGATTTCTTCTTTCTTTTTACTCTTTTTTTCTTTTTCTTTTTGTTGTTTATGTTAATTAATGGTGTAGAACCCACAATTCCCTCCTTTACCCTAAAAACAAATGTCCATTTCCTACATAAAGCTTTCTCTTCTCTTCTTTGAACAGTCTCCAAGCACCACATTACTCTCTCTATATACTCTCCTTCTCTGTCTATCCTTCCCCTTTTTACTCTGTTCTTTCCATTAAAACTCCAAAATGAAAAAAATGCTAATGGTCACATGCAAAAAATTGTAGAAATCTTTTTTCCTTGAAAATAGTTGATGGGATATGATTCAATCTTTTAAAGATTGGATTTTTATTAAAGGGTTTTGATAACAGAGTCTTTTTTTGCTATTTTCTTGAAAATGAGATTTTGATTAAAGGGTTTTAATATAAGAGTTTTTTTTTTTCAATGGCTGAAAAAAGCAATGAATGTGTAGCTTCAAATTTACTCCTTTGTAGAGAAACCAAGAATCTTTGCTTTGATGATCTTGATGATTCTTTGGTCAATAATGATGACCAAAAAAATCAAGAAAACAGTAAAGGTTTGAGCTTTAATGACTATGGTGGCAGATCAATGGCATTGATTGAAGAAAGCTTTTGTTTTATGGTTGAAAAGGAAAAAGATTTTTTACCTAAAGATGATTATCTTAAGAGATTAAGAACTGGAGACTTGGATTTGAATCTTAGAAGAGAGGCTCTTAATTGGATTTGGAAGGTTAATTATATGTTCTTTTTTGTTGTTGCAAATCTTCCTTTTCTTGAAAATGTTGGCATTGCTTTTTTCTGTTCCATTTTAATCAACTTATGTTTGCATTAATCTCAATCTTAATCTTATACCCTTTTAGGGAAATGTTGGTTTTCTCATTGAGTTTCTAGGAGTCTTCATTTTCGTTGTCGCACCCGTGACGGATTCTCCAAAAATGCATTATTTTGGAGTGTCCGCCTTCGATATTTTCGAGGAGTCCGAACAGCATAGGTTTCTAGTTCTTTCCGGAAAATAATAATTTTTTTTTATCTCTGATGTCCTTTTCTAGGATCTTACTTGAAAAATGCACATTGATTAGTGGGACATAAATAGGCATCCATTGATTGTTTTTTAAAGCACAAAATAGTAAAATGAGAGCTTTTTGATGTTTATTTAATATTAGTTAAGTTGGAAATGCACTAATGAAAATTCTGCTTAGTCATTGTTTTTTTTCTGATTTGGTTTTTTGTGTTTTGTGCCTTGCAGGCTCATGTGCACTATGGGTTTGGAGAGCTGAGTTTTTGTTTGTCAATAAATTACCTTGATAGGTTTCTGTCTTTGTATGAATTGCCAGTAAGTCACACTTTAAATAATTTGTCTTACACTTTGTTTCCTTGTGTTTGAACTTTTCACTGTTAGTTGAATTATTCTGCATTCTGCTAAATTACTGTTTTTCTTGTTTTTACAGAGAGGTAAAACTTGGACAATTCAATTGTTAGCTGTAGCCTGTTTATCCCTTGCAGTCAAAATGGAAGAAATTGATGTTCCCTTGACTGTTGATTTACAGGTAAATGAAAGTATACATTCAAGAACTTGTTTTGTTAACAGTTATCTGATTAAAAACTTTCTTGAATTAGAGTATTTGTAGTAAATCTTGAGTTCTTTTTTCTGGGCAAGTTGCACATTTGGCCAGTCGACAAAAAATAATTACATTCTCAAGCTAATGATACAAAATATATACACTGCTTCGTATCAAAAATGTATAATTTATGTTTATATTTTTGGTGGGCAGCTATTTATGTCAAATTGCTTTTTTGGAACAGGTAGGGGAACCTAAGTTTTTATTTGAAGGTAAAACAATACAAAGAATGGAACTTTTGGTATTGAGCACATTGAGGTGGAGAATGCAAGCTTATACACCTTGCACATTCATAGATTATTTTATGAAAAAGATGAATCTTGATGAAATCCCATCAAGGCAATTGGTCCCTAGACCAATTCAACTAATATTAAGAACCATAAAAGGTTAATACTCTCACCACACTTTTGAGTCTTTTTGGATTAGAAATCTATGTTGCTCGAACTCTCTGAAAATGTTGCCGCACCTGGTGGTATTTTTGAAGAGTCCGAGCTACATAGGTTGGAATTGAATTCAAGTTGTACAGTTACTTGGTACTAAAAAATCATTATGTGTTTGATCCAGTGCTTTGGTTGGAAAAATTGAATGCAGGTATTGACTTCTTGGAATTCAGGCCTTCTGAAATTGCAGCAGCAGTGGCGATTTCTGTTTCAGGGGAAAGGTCACAAGCCATTGACATTGATAAGGCAATGCCTTGCTTCTCCATACAAGTAGAAAAGGTGAAAGATTTTGAGTGGTGCCCCACTCATATAAAACTCTTGATACTTGCCCCCACTAAACTTTCTTTTAGTGGAAAGAGTGCAACTATAATATGTGGATTAGGCGCACATCACGAGTTCAAACTCTGCTAATATATATAAGTACAGAAGAATTAAAAGGCAGATCGTTATCCACTGAGTTTCAAACTGTTCGCCACTGGCCTATATTCTTGATTCTTGATTATCACAAAACCGTGATGTGTGGATTAAGGTTCACATCACGAGTTCGAATGCCAGTACTGTTTAAGTAGCGAAGAATAAACAGGCATGTTGTTACCACCGAGTTTTGAACCGTGCGCCACTAATCAGGATTCTTGATTATCCCTCTTGACTCTTGATGCATTAAAAAATTCCAACTTGATTATATTTATTTGTTTATTTATGTGTTTTTCTTCTTCTTGTGATAATGCAGGACAGAGTGATGAAGTGCCTTGAACTGATTCAAGATTTGACATTGGTTAGTGGGACTAGTGCTGCTACTGCTGCATCAGAACCTCATAGTCCCAATGGGGTGTTGGAAGCTGCTTGTTTGAGCTATAAAAGTGGTGAAGGAACAATTGGCTCATGTCCAAATTCATCAAACACTAGTAGTCCAGATGCTAAAAGGAGGAAACTTGATACAACACCAATCTCTTGAGGGGAATTGAGGAAAAGAAAAGTGATGAACTCTTAATTATGTTAACATGAACTCTTAATTATGTTAATCTTTTTTCAGCTTTTAGAGCTTCACACCCCCTAAGTCCAATCAGTTTTGGCTAAATGGAAGATTTATTGTGGCTTTAAAAGTCACAAAAGCATTTAGAAAAAGAGGAGGGAGTTGGGGGGGTGGAGGTTTTGGGGGGGTGGGGGGATGGGGTGAGGGGTCCTTACTTTTAGCATGAAAAGAATTGTCACCAGCTGTTAATAATAATCCTGAGTTGTCGACAACCATAGTAATAGGAGGGTTGAGGTGAAGGATGGAGTTTTTTTAATTTTATTTTTGGGTTATTTTTTATTCAAATGAAAAATATATAGAGTGAAAGGGGATCTGTTTGGGGATGGGGGTGGGAGTGGGGGTGGGACAGAAAAAAAGAAGAATAGAGGATTAAAGTAATATAGTTTGTGGAGGCTATTAGATGGTGGTATTGTTTGACTAGTTCTATATTTTGTCGTGAAATTGAGATGTATTTTCATGGTACTATGGAATAAAACATCCAAAAAGGCCTTGTGCTCTTCATTTTTGTTAATAAAGGTGTATTGTGTTGTGAAAAATGGACCTCTGTTCATTATATGGGATGCGGAAAAAGTATACATGTATTATTAATGCAGAGATTAATTATTTAAAGATAAAAATACTCTTTTAGACTAAGTAGTTCTTGTATAACAATTTTTTATTGTCAATCGTTCTATAACAACAACATATACAGTATAATCTCATAAGTGAGGGATGGAGAGGGGTCGAGTGTATGTTGACCTTCCCTTATCTTGAGAGTTAGAGAGATTCTTTTCGATAGACACTCGGCTCAAGAAAAGCAACTCAAAACAAGTCAGAAAAAGAAATAACGAAAGTGAAAAAGCCATGTCAAAGCATTTGAAAAATGAATAGTAGCTACAAGAAGTACAAGAAACAACAGATAATAACAAACATCGAAGGACGAGAAACTACATGACTAATACTATGACTAGTAGTATTAGAGGATAAGAGAGACAACACTCTATTATCTACGCGCTATCTGTCAGGTGTCCTCATAACCTCTCACTCTAAGGTCATTTTCTCGGTAAGATGGAACTGTACCATGTCTCGTCTAATCACCTCTCCCAATACTTCTTCGGCCTACCTCTACCTCTTCTAAATCCATCCATAGACAATCTCTCACACCTCCACATTGGGGCATCCGCGCATCTCTTCTTCACATATCCGAACCATCTCATCCTCGCTTCCTGCATCTTGTCCTCCACCAAAGCAACTCCTATCTTGTCTCGGATATCTTTAGTTCTAATCTTATCTCTTCTACTATGGCCACACATCCAATGCAAGATCCTCATCTTCTGAACGTGAGCCTTCTTGACTGGCCAACACTCTGCTTCATACAACATAATAGGTCTAACCACAACTCTGTAAAACTTGCCTTTAAATTTTGGTGGCACCTTCTTTTCACACAAGACTCCGGACGCAAGCCTCCATGTTATTCACCCAACACCAATACTATGTGTGACATCATGAATCTTCCCATCTCTTTAGATGCTAGACCCAAGATACTTGAAGCTTCCTGTCTTTGGAATGACTGGAGCATTAAGCCGCACTTCTACTCCAGCCTCATGTGTCGTGTCATTGAACTTACTTTTTAAGTATTTACGTCTTGATCCCTCATTTCCTTCGAACCACTTTAGACTCTATGGTCCGTCTACAAACCTTCAGCTTAGCGTTGACTGCACCACGAGTCTCGTCAATCAGATTTCATCACCGTATTACAGCTTTTGTTGTAATCACAACATAAACAATTCGCACATTTCAAGTTTCGCATAACTAAGAAAACATGTAAACCAAACGACCATTTAGTGTAGATGAACCTATTGTGGTGGTGGTTGTTTTGGGGGGTGACGGGGGGTTGGGTGGGAAGTGGTTTTTTTTTTTTTTTTTTTTTAATAATTATTCACTCGATATTAGATACTTAATAGCCCGATTAGGCCAAATTCACGTCTGGTTGGTTCAATAAAGAGGTAAAGCACTATTTACCAAGAAATTCGTCATTTCTAGAGCTCGAAATTAAGATTCTGGTTAAAAGGTGAAGGGATCTCAACTATCCTATTGAAAAGATTCATCTTCCAATTTTCCCTTCCTTCCAATATTTTGGATTTTAGCTTCCCTCATTTCTTTTATTGAGCATAATGATGCGAATCAGGCTTGTTGTATTTAGTATACAGTGTCAAGCAGTTTCGCTTTCCCCTACCGATGATGTGCCGAAGGAAAAACCAACTAAAGGCCTTTCATAGTCTCCCCAAGTATCACGGGGGTGGAGCCTCTTCTATGAGTACCTCGTGAGGGGGTGCGGTGCCCTCATCCGCCCCTTCTTTTCTCCAGGAAAACTATTTCAGTTCTTCCTACCACCGGGAAATTAGAGGCGTATGAGGTAGTGATGAGTTTCACGCGCTCTAAGCCCGGCCCGCGCGCGGTTAGGAAGATTGGCCGCAGAGCGGTACCACCCACTTCGGGCAAAGTGCATAATTAGCTGCTTAGTACCATGATTTAATAGATATTTGAAATTTACGAATTACTTAAAGTTTGATCGCCTCGGGAATGTGAAGTTTCAAACTTCATATCTTTAGGTCTGAACTTTAAACTATCAGAGCCTACTCTAGATCTGAAGTCTTAAATTTGAAAGTAGTTTAATTCATACTTGAAGGTGGAAATTAGGATCTGACAGTTCAAAACTCCATACCCGAAGGCCTGAAACAGAAGAAGTAGAGCGTTCAAGCTTCAGATCTCAGGACGGAAGTTTAATTTGCTAGTTCAAATAATTCAAACTCAAATGTCTGAAGTTTGGCCAATCCGGGTAAATCCTAAATATATTATTAAAACATTATACTGTACTGTAGTTTAAATGGCTTCTTGATGCTATTTCTGTCTACACTCTTTGGTTGGTAATAATTTATCATGCTATTTTACTATCGTTATTTTTCTTTTTTTATCTTCGATTGTTGTTTTGACTACACTTCGTTAAGTCGAGGGTCTATCGAAAACAATTTTTCTATCCCATAAAGGTAGGGATAAGTCTGTCTACATCCTACCCTTCCTAGACCCCACTCATAAAATTACACTAAAATGTTTGTGTTGTTGTGTGATATAAAACACTTATAGCCTTGTTTTAGAAACACAAAAGTTTATTTTAAAAAGCGCTTTTGAAAAAAAAATCAAAAATACCCCTTTTTTAAAATCTTTTTTCTAAAATATTTTTCAAAAAGTACTTTTGGCTAAAAGCTGAAACATTTTTGTGTTTGGCCAATTAATTTAAAAAACTTTTGAATAAGGACAATTAATGTTTGATATTTAAATGATGGAACTTTTAAAAAGTCTTACATGTGTATTTTTTAAGAAAATCTTTTCAAAAAAGTCTTTTGGGCTAATTAAAAAAGCTATTTTTTAAACATTTTACGAAAAAAAATTCTTACTTTTTCAAAAGTACTTTTCTTACTCCCTAAAAGTATTTATTTTTAATTTAAAAAACTTTTGATCAAATCACTTGATGTGTTTTTTAAAATAGCAACATTTTTATTGAAAAAATAAGCTTTTGGAGGAAAAATAAGTCTTTTGGGGGAAAAAATTAAAAACAGGCTGACATTTATTAAAATGGGATGGAGGGAGTAGCTAATAAGACTTTTATCGCATGAAGTGTGATATAAAAATAATACAATAATTGTGATATAAGCATTTTAAAATTAAGCATATCATAATTAACAATTTCAACCAAATATAAAACAAATTCATCCTATATAACCCTCCTACAAAAATGATCTATTTGGAAAAAGAGAAATGCGACGTCGTTTGGCTGTTTTCTGGTAATGATTGCCTTTCTTGTACTTATTTGGGGATCTGAATTGGCAATATTGGCCTATGAGCTACGGCGCATGTCAGTTTCAGTTTGACCATATACCTACGTGTCTCAATTTTAACTTACACGAATAATATATATTTTCTCTTTTTTTTTTTTGCCAATTACTCTTCAGTATATAATTTTCTTTCCACTTCTCAGTTCTTATAAAGACGAGGCATTTTTAAAAAAAAATCTTATATACCTTGAGTTTAAATAACAGCAAAAAAATTCACCAAAGATTTTACGTTGTGTCTCACGCGATGAACAAAATTTATGAGTGCAACTTTTATTTGACACTTAAATTAGGTGAAAACATGCTCACATTCAATTTTTGCATCAAATTATATTAAGTTGTCGCAATTATACGATAAATTAAGATAATAATATCTAATATAATAATATATAATAATTAATTATGATTTAGTGATAACAAATATGTGTAAATGCCGTGTACTACATTTACTTGTCTCCAAATTGAGGATATGGTCCTGATTCACATTTTATCAGGACATTGTTAATTTTTTCCCTCTGTGAAAGCATGATAATCTTGAAAAAATTATGCGTAATAATTTATTTTGCTATTGATTAAGAATTAACATTACTAAAATACAGGAACTAGCTATTGATAAATTTTATAACTAAATAGCAAAGTTCATCCCTAATGTTATTTAGCAATTGATTAGCGAGCTAAATAGTAAAATTCATCACTAAAGATATTTAGCAACGGATTACCGATGAATTGTCACAAAATTTTATTGGTTACGACCAATTTAGTGACAGATTATCGACAAAGTTTTTAACTATTCCAAAAATTTTATAGCTAACATCAAATATTGTGCTATTGATTCTTCAAAATTTTATTTTTTCTAAATAAAGGTCACAACTTGAACAGTATTGTTTCATCCGGCCCCTATATCCCTTGACATTACAACTGATATCAATGTATTGTATTTTTGGTTTAAGTTTCTAGTTTATCTTTAGATTGTTGATTGTGTCATAAACTAATAAGGGATTGAATATTTAAAAAATCCTTTAAAGAATTTCGTAATTGCTCACGTTATGTGTTCTATGCACCGATAATATAAAAAAAATTGCGAGCTTGATATAATGATTTGAGAAATAACATGTCATGAGTTAAATTGCGCTGCTTATTGTATGTAATATAAATTTATTGCTTATTTATAAACTATTCAATGGCTTAAGATAAGGTTTATTTTATAGTAGAATTTTTTTTTTGAAAAATAAATGGAAGATGGTGAGTAAGACTGGTCAACATCTTGGTTTGCTCATTTACAACACTGACTCACTGAGTTTTTATAAAATAAAGAAAGGGATATCTGAAGCATAAGAAACCTTGGGAATGTGTAAATCTAAATATTTTTGTTTTCGGTGTCTGTCTAAGGGCAAGTGGCATATAATGCTTTTGGATTGTTCCTTTCTTTCTGTTCATAATCTCAGATGAATGTACTCATTACATGTGTTATAAGTATTTACAGAAACATTGAATTTTTTCTTAGATATTTGGCTCAAAAATTTATGTTTCAAACCTAATCCTAACTTGATTTTGCAGCCTTTTACCTAGGCTAAACAAACATAAATAATTTGGAAAAGAAAAAAGATCAAGAATTTGTTTAATTTCTTTGACCAAGTCTTGAGTCTTGGTTCTCTCGTTATACTATCTTCAAGAGAATGATAGTACAAACTACAAACTAATAATTCGATCCAAATCTAACTTTTGAATCGTAACAATGCTACCTTAAACACTATCAGTTAAGTATTGCTTAGCTATGTCGTTTCCCTAGTTAACTGAGTCTGAACGATGGGTACTTAATTAGGGGAGTTATATGTACGTGTTATTCGTTCGACCTAATTCAAGTCGGGCGGCGTATGTCATTCTTAAATGGGAAAATCTTTCTACAATTTATCCATTCATAAATTGCTCTAAGCTCGACGGCTTTGATTGAGGGTGACGGATCTCATCGATATCCCGACGGATCTCATCCATATAGTGCATAGCATCCGTTGGCAATAAAGAGATAAATTTAGGACGAGTATAAATTTAGGACGAGTACTGTGGATTGGATTAGACCGATTATTTTGTATTCAAATTACACATACATATAATTAAAACGAATTAAAATATATTTATAATAATAAGATTATACTCGTTCCTGAATTCACCTACTTTAAATTCTAAATAAGAAAGTAAAAAATTTCTAGTTGTTTATGAAAGTGGGACAAGATTAGATTATAATGAAGTTCTCGTAAACGTGAAAGATTGACGAGGTGTGTTTCTGAAATTATTTAACAAAGTAGTTATAATACATAACGCAGTCCATATTATAACGTCTCTTAAAAAGAAATTTAATGATTTTTATCATATAAGGCAATAAACGACTTCTTCTCTTTAAATGATCGAACTTAGAAATAAATTCAATTTGTCACCTAATATTTCTTCGTCACAGATGTTCAGTTAACCATCCAACTCCCCCTGTTTTTACTATAAGAAAATGGATTTTGTTGTAATATTAGTCTTATTTAATATGTAGTGACATGTTATCTATTTTAATTTGAAGTTAAATTAATACTTATAGTTATCACGTGATAACATGTTGTCCACTATTTCTACCACCGTCAAAATGAAGTGTTACCATTACTCTAACAAATTTTGGGTAAAAATAAATCATTAGAATTCCTAATGTACTACCGAAAGCATCCTATTGTCAGATTGATCACAAAGACCACAGGTGATAATGTTTTCTATATTACTTACAGTATATAAACAAAACATAGGAATGCCTTTGCATAGATAAAGACAAAGGATAGTAAAATTTAATGGTAAATTGATGCCCTTAATAGAGTTTTGACTGACCAAAAACAGCTAAGCACAGTCAAGACACAAGAGCCTCCAGATGATTTTTTTTAAAATAAACTTTTGGGCCTTCGTGGCCGGCGGAGCTATTATATGAGGTACGGGGTGAATGAATCTAGTAGTTTTTTTTATAAATTCAACATTTATATTTAGAAATTCATTAAATAAATGGCGGAGCTATAGTATGAGGTACGGGGTGAATGAATCCAATAGTTTCTTCATAAATTCTACATTTATATTAAGAAATGCATTAAATATATAAAAAGAATAATTAATCGCCAGTCTAGTAATTACTAAAACGGACGAATAATTTGATAGCAAGTTCACAACCCATAAACTTCAAATCCTGATTCCGCCTCTGATGGCAAATATTACTTATTAGCCACCAATGCAACCGAACTCGACATAGCACATTGATATATGTAAATATACGATAAGCTCAATGCATAAAAATCCATGCCAGACGTTAATTGAAATTCGTCAAATTTAAATTCTAAATTCGTCTCTTTTAGTAATCATGATTACTATGGAATTCTTTAAACATTATTATATCAAGTACTCTAAATATTTAAATGGAGATGTATCAGTTCCAAGGAAGAACCCAATGACAAGTGCATTGAAATTGCAAATACTTCTTGAGAATTGAATTGAGAAAAATAATTCTTGTTGAATGGTCAGTTTGAATGTCAAACTAACTTCAATCTTGTTATGATTGCACTACAAGCTTAGGATTCTTCAATAACTCTTTTTGTATTTCTTGGAATTGGATACATTTAAATGGATATCTATGTTCATTAATGAAAAAGAAAGAAAAAGTTAAGAATAAACTATCAAGTAATGCCATGCCAACTTCATAGATTGGTAATGAAGTTTCATTAATAAGAAAATATAACATTGAATCTCGTTCATTTATGGTGGAGTAAAAAATGTGAGTTGAGGTTTCTAATTTGAATCATTGATAACGGATTGACCTTGGAGTTATAATAGTTTTAGAGAAAACACTGAAGTAGGATAAAATCAAAGTTATTGTGAAAATATGACAGATGATGCAGATATAATGCGAGGAAATATACGTAAATTTAATGATTTTGGACAACTAGTATTCTATCTCTTTAATTTTATATGATATTCTTTTCTTTTTAATCTACTAAAAACGAATGACACTTTCTAAAAAAAAAAAAAAAAAAAAAAAAATTTATTATCTTAATGATATACTCTTATAGTATTGCCGTTTTTCTACTTTACTTGGTAAGGGTCTTTCGAAAACAATCTCTCTACCTACCAAGGTACATGTAAGGTTTGCGTACACTCTATCCCCCCCAAACCTCACTTGTCAGATTACAGTGGTGTGTTGTTGTTTGTTTGTTTTGCTGATATACTCTTATAGTCTTAAAAATGTCATTATATGTTTAAGATCACCAATTATACGTATCATAGCGATCAAGGTGATTTGTAGTGATTGAGAGACGCTGGTCTTTCAGAGGAGGAAAAATGTTGTAGGAAAAGTGGCAAAAGTAAAAATGTGAGAGAGATCGCCTGAATACGGATGATTTATGAGCGTAATATAAACTCTATAGAAAAAATTCTCAATCGACGAGATCTTGCCTAGCAAATAATTAAATGAAGTGGAATATCTTTTTTTTGGTTTCCCACCCGGTGTTCAGTACCACATTGGAGCCCTACTATATCCGGATTCGCGCCGCGTAGGGCCCCATTCCTGGGGGAAACACTCCCTGTCAAAGATTTTTTCATACCCAGGGCTCGAACCCGAGACCTCTTGTTAAGGGAGAAGCAACCCCATCCGCTGCACCACATCCTTTGGTAGCATTGGTCCCTCACCTCTCATTTATTTGGATCACAAATCTCAACAACAAACACTACAATTGCAAAATTTTGGCTGGGTTGTTGGGAAATTTAACATTATACATACATACATATATAGATTGGACATTGTCCCTTAGTCCTTTTCCCCTCTGTAGCAGTAGCCCAAGCCATCACCTCAATTTTGTACTATCAATATGATTCTTGACAACAATTATCACATTTTTTTAACACATTATCCAAGAACAAAGGACTTTTCTATGAGATGGGTTAAAGGTTTTGTTCAGAAATTCAGAAGCTCTTTTAGTATTATAAGTTGGATTCTTCTGTGCATTCGTATGGATTTGAGGACAGAATCTTAAAACGTAACGAGAATATAACTGCACAAGAATTTTAATTTTTAGTTAGTGGGGAATATGGCAGGATTTTGTCACCATTGAGGTACTTAACTTGGGTACTTAACTTGGGCTTCATACATGTCATGATAAGATGGACATGATTCTATATTCTTAATCAGAAGTCTCATGATAGGATAATACAAAAATCATACTAGATAATGCTTTCCTATTTAATGAGTTATACACGATACAAATTTAAATTAATCAAAAATTCAAAGCAAGTATCAAATATCGAGTGAGTACCAGAAAAACCTTGGGCTTTCTATTATGGAAAAGTTTTAAGCTCCTTCTTGTGAAAAGTACAAATGAATCTAACAAATATTAATCACTTGTCAGGGTAACATATGCTGTTGTTTGACCAGTCTTATGTTTTTTTCTTTTACCTTGGCTTCTAGATGGGGGCGGCTAAGGACCAGTACAAAGCAACATCTTGGGACTTGATATTTTCCCATTCTCCATGGTAACTAACAATAACTTCACTTTTTGCTGGCTTAGGATAGGACCAGTAGTACAAAGTAACTTCCTTGAAACCTTTTCTGTTTTTGATTTGGAGCACGTTATCTATTTTGTGATCCCGCTTAATTCGAATTCGGATCGTGTCAGGCATATTAAAGGAAGAAATGCTTCCTCTTGCAATTTTATTACCAAAATTAAAACTCGAAGCTTCGTGATTAAGAGTGAAGAAAATTTATCCGTCTCATCATAACCCTCGATAAAATCTTGAGACTTAAACGTCTATCTTAGTTGTATGAGGGCAATTTGCACGATATCCCTTATTTCGGGGTGGGCTTTAATTTTTGCCCTTCGCCTAACATACCAGGGTTCTGGGTTCGAACCCAGCTCAGTAAAAAAAAAAAATCGCAAGACAGAGTTTCGTAGCAAAATTAGGCCTATTCGGGCTAACTTTTGTAGAATTTCAGCAGGGTAAGAATTTTTTTTTTTTTTTTGCCTTGCATAATTTCGCAACGCAGAAATTTAAGGCAAACTCTGCCTTATAAAGCAGACTTTTCGAGAAGCCTTGCTTTTTCTTTTTATTTGACTGAGTCAGGGTTCGAATCCAGAACCTTAACGTATTTTCGACTACTTTTTAAACGAAGGGTAAAAATTAACGACTAGCAATTTGAGGGACAAAAATTAAATGCCAGCGCCTTTGAAGGACAATCCGTGCAAAAAAGTGGTCGTATGAACTTATACTCGTCTCTTGTCCAAAACTCGTCGATTTTTGGGGCAGTGGGCCGATATCGTGTATTGACCAAGGGTTCAACCGAATCCAATCTTTTCATAGAACCAGTGTTTTAAAAGGCGTTTTCGGGGGCGAACTTCGGGGCGGAACGTATCAAAAATTCCCCAGGGCGATGGTTCGAGGTGAAAGTCTCAAAAGGCGTACGCCTAGCAATTCGGGGCGTACGTCTGGGCGTTTGGGACGAGTTTTTTTTTTTATTGGGGCGTAAGCCCAGAAAACTTCTTCAAATTAAAACAAAATTTGTTAAATAAGTCCTCAATATAACGCCCAAATTCTCAAAAGTCAACTAGTAATTACTCAAATATTTTAAAAAGAAACCGAAACATTAAATTTAAAAGTCACAACCTTTTTTTATTACTAGAATGCCTAATATATATTCTTTTCCAATTATTTATCTTGTCTTCTACTATCTCAAAAAAGTAACGAGCAGTCACTTGTGCTTGTAAGTAGCGTATAATAGATTGTTCTGATTAGTTTTTTTGTAAGGATGGAGCATATATTTATAGTTTTCTTCAAATTTTTACGCTATTTTACCTATTTAAAGTATTTATTATAATTATATCTTTTTATGAAACACTAAAAATTAAAGTCCCATGAGGCTTACGCCCCGTGCCTCGGGGCTTACGCCTCGCCTCACGCCCTTGCCTTTTAAAACATTGCATAGAACAAATATATATGTAATAAATTGCTAAAACTTCAACAAATATCAAATTGCATATGCATAATTTGAAAAGTACCATGAGTTTAGTATTAAGAATCTTAAGATTAAATAAACCGCAAGGGTGGCTCAGTTGGTTGAGCATGAGGCTTTCATAATGGAGGTCTCAAGTTCGAAACCCCCTGCCTACGATAGCAAGAGATTTGCCTTCTGGGTCGACCTCGTCGCACGGGGCTTGCTTAGTGCGGGTTACCTCTCCTGTGTGGTTTGTCGGCTATTGCGGGGGCGGGTTTACCACTTGTGCGCAAGAAGGTAGCGAGTGGTTCCCATGTCATCAAAAAAAAAAAAAGAATCTTAAGATTAAATCCATCAAGTTTTAATCGTAGATCTGCCTCTGATTAGGGAGAGGAAAAAGATGACGCGGCTGTAAAAACCTAATCAGACTCATAGGATACATCAATTTGTGTAAAACCCTGGATAGTATACACAAGTAACTATAATTAAGTGATAAAACTACATGTGTGAAAGATATATGTCATACACTTATTGATACGAGTAAACCTTTTTTGAGGCAAAACACTTGGATAATCTCTCAATGAGAAGCAAAGATTTCCCAAATTCAAAAGTATTGTGGTAACACATTCATTTTTCGGAATTATTTGATCAGTACATATATATTTTTTAATTAGACATAAATTAGGTAGGAGGAACAATAGCTAAGAGCTGGTTTTATTCTTTCAACATTTTCCTGTGTAACTGAGATATATATATTGACAATGAATGCTATCAACATGCACAATTAAAACAGTGCTGGCTCTTTCACTTACTCAAAGGGTCAATCAGTGCCCGGAAGGACCACAACAATCGCAGTCCTGCCTGTTGCTCAGTTGATAATAAACATAGAGCCGATGTTCACCTACAAGAATCTAAATTTTGAATCATCTGCAAACACTAGATACGATAATCTGCAAATGCTACAGATACTTGACAAAATGTAAGACAAACTCAGGCATGTTGTATTTCAGGATAACCTGCTACTTTTCTTAAATGTACCTCATACATACTTCAATCAAAGTGCAGATGCTGATAAATTATTATAATACACCGATGTAACACTCATAGTAATGAATTATTTATTTCTCCATCAAATGGTTCAGAAGGACGTTCTTCAATCAGAAGAATGGCTTATCGCAATGTGAGGAGCAAGTGAAAATGATAACTCTAGTCTCTATGAAAGCTTTATTCTACATCTATGTTGCCACGACTTCTCAAAAATACTGTCAGTAAGTCCGACAAGGGTGCAACAACATTTTTCTCGAGGATCCAAGCCACATAGTTCTACATACCCTTCTGAGCAGGTATTCTGAGATTGTATACCTTACCAAAAATTTGAGGAATCTGTAGTGTTGCATTATTCCTTTAACAGTTGGAAAAGGCAATGCCATGAATTTTCTCAATCTAGCTCCCTGCTTCTCTATTGTACATTATATGTAATAGACGTTCAGGTTTCTTGCAAAAAAATTGAGCTGCGTACTTAATTCAAAGAAAGTCTGGTTGGCCTGTGGATGTCAAGCAATGATGCCACATGCGGCTGTTTGGGTCCACAACCTTGCGTTGAGCAATGACTTCTGGAATTGGAAAGTATACATATTGAGTATTGCATATACCCAGTGTGATCCCGCTATATCCAGCAAACGCACCATGAACCTATCAACAACCGAGCATTGGTTAAATTGTCAAATATCATTTCAACAACAGAAATCAATTTGTCCTTTGTAAACCGACAAATATCAGGAATATTTTTTAATAATCATTAAGTGAGGTTGAGAGACTGACAGCATTTTGACCTAGTACAGTGCAGAGAATTCCATCTGATGCATTTGCACGGCAAGCACGAATCATGTATGTAGGATCAATGTATTTTACATCAGTTGTAACCCCAATCTCCTTGAAGTACTTTTTGATCTATAAGAAAGCAGGCATACCATGGTGAATTTTCTTGATTAAAAAAAGAAAAGAAAAGAAAGTGCACATGGGAACTTCTAGCTGCCCCAGACTGTATATTTTTGTATAGAGATGAATTGATGTTCAGATAAAAAAAGTGATCAAGACCAACTGTTCTACACAAGAAGACAAGCGTTAAAAAGTGACTAAAATGTATAATGCTAGAAGTGTGGACATCAGTCATAGCGGTTTAACAATGGGCCAAATAGTGCTCACTAGTTGTCTTGAACTCAGCTTGCATCTAGTCAACTTACTATACAAAGGCAAATAATCACTATACCTGAGGGAAAATGACTAAAACGAGCCAGTATCATTGGCAAAGGAAATTCATTTTACTGAGGAACAAAAATGAACAAAAATGCATGAAAAGAACTTCCAAGGACTCTCTAGGTAATGTGAACAGCGCATTTATATTTGCTTTCCCTCAATAGCCAGAGGAGAAAGCATAAAGATGGGCATGGAAGAAGCAAACAACAAAAACTCTGGTTTGGAACAAATAAGCGGATAGACTTGACGAAGTTTAGGAAAAATGCAACAGTAACAAAGTTTTGCCGTTTTGTCTTTCGCATGGAAGTCTGTCAGTCTTCATTCCAATCATCATAAGATGACTGTAACACTCATATTGGACAAAAATACAAGGCGCCCTTTACAATTGATTAAATTAAGTTGCTTTAACTTTTTTTCTTCTTGTTTGACAAATAAGTTGCTTCAACTTCTTAAATATGATGATGAACAAAAAAATATGGGAACGTCAAAAGACCAACGGTATACAATAGTACATACATTCAAACTAGTCGAGGAATATCTGGAAACAGTCCTATAAATTTATAGCTAGTCATCCACAAACCTGTTGATGTATATGAACACCAATATCTCCAAGTACAGCATTTCCAGATGCATCCTTAGCATTGGTTTTCTCTAGGAAATCCTACAAGAAGGTTGAGTAATATAGCAGTAAAGATCCAGAAGTAATTCTTCTGTTTTCATTGCTCCAATCAACTATAAATGATAAGACAGTGACAAACTTGGAAACATTTAAATGATTGTTTAAGACTTTAAGTTCTATTATTTTGACAAAATAAAATCTAGAGAAGAGTAAAAATTAAACAAAAATTTGTATACAGTGATTCTCCAGTAGATAATATTTCAAATGCTGATAGTCTGCAATGTTCAATCTTCCAATTACCAAAATTAAGACTTCATTCTCGGTATTAATAATTTTTCAAGTCTTTTTGAACTGTTAATTTGTAGAAAGAATTTAAATATGTCCTAATGGTTGGGTTATTGTTAGAATATATTTATACTAAACATCTAATCAATACAACAACAAGAATTACTATTCATTGTTTAAGGCTCAGCTATATGATCTCAATATCCACTCTGCACCATTTGTACCCCTTTCATTCAAGTACACTATAATTAATCTGTTAAGATAATCAAGAGGTTCTCTAACACTATATATTCTTTTGATTTTTACTGACATACAAATCTTTTACACAAATCTCTAAACAGATTAAAAGACTCAGGAAAACACCAGACATAATGTGAGTTCACTAACATGACTAACCCTTAATATCAATCAAGAGATATCTCCTATATAAATGTTTTGCTTTCACTATGTTCTATCCTTCTCTAAATCCACATAGATTCCAACAATTAGTAAGTTTGAGACAACTTCCTTCTCATGTGATTTTAGGTCTACCTCGTCTCGTTTTAAACCTACAATGATCATAGTGGCACCACCTATGGATCGATGCATTTTGAAGTCCATGTAGGACATGATTAAACTTTTTCTCATTATCCTCTATGGGCTTGTATCTCGGTGAGATGTGATCATTTCTGCATCCTATTAACAATTACAGTATTTCTTAAAGATGTTAGTCTGCTGATAAATTTTATAATCAATAACAAAAAAGAGAAAGAATAGGACATAATGTTACAGACAAGACTGAAAAATTTCGTTTGTCAAATACACACAAGTCTAGATATATATCAAACATTACTTAATTTATGTCCAAATGCAACAGAGACAAGAAAATGCAATGCGACTAACCTGCCCAGCCCCTCTGCTACACAAACTACAGCTGATCCCTTTGTCTCAAGCAGATATTGTTGGTGCTGCAACACACCATGAGGTCCATGCAGATTGAAAGGCACCTGAGATCAAATAGATGTGATCTTATTGAGAAGGCGCTTAAAAATTATTGATTACATAACAACCTATAGAGATTAGACTAACCTCTGGAATCAAGCAAATGTCTATCTGTCCACTAGCTAGTGATGCGTGCATAGCTATAAACCCACTGCTATGACTCATCAACTTCACAATTCCAATACCATGATATGCACAATGTGCCTACAAAGATTGAAAAGAAAAAATAACGATTTAAGATATAAATAGATTGCAGGGGAAGAGTTACGATGCATAACTGCTAAGTTAATGAACAATCTTCTTCTACAGATTAATCCATACCATGAGATACCTCTTGAGGAGTAAACTTGGAAACATTCAAGGGGAAAAAACTGGATGTCAGAACCAACGACGGAAAAAAAATGACGAGTATTACAAGGAATTCCATAGAACAAAGTCAGAGGGATCTGACAAGAACAAGCTAGCAAGTTTTGCAATAAATTATGACTAAATAATTGGTCTTGAACTTCTGTAGAGGTTTGAGAATTTAACTGCACTTGAAAACATTGAAGTGCAGTAGTAGATGAGATAGAAATAAGTCAGGAAATCCAGCAGATCTGACTGGGAGAAAAGCTGGAAGGGTGGAAGCTTAGGGTAATAGAAGGCTTAAAAGGCCGGATATTTATAAGAAGTGTAAGGATTTCGGCGTATTTTGGAACCTTCTTGTCCATTTAATGAAATTTCTTTTACTTATAAAAAAATGTAAGGTTCTTGTTTATAGAAGAGACAGAAACAAGGGGATGCAAAACTCAAATAAGACTGTAAAGTACTACCTCAATATAAGCAGAATTAATGGCTCTCTGTGCTTCTTCAACAGCAGTATCAAAACCAAATGTTTTGTCCATAAGCATAATATCATTGTCTATAGTTTATGGCACACCAACAACAGCTACCTTCATACGTCTTGTACGGCACTGCACAAAACCAATTATACTTCCTAAGTAACATCATTACTTCAAAAGTTATACCATTGGAGACCACTGGGTTTATATTTCTTCACGGAGGAGACAAAATACGAACATGATATAATTATTTGTTACGATTTTTTTCCTCTTTGCCAACCAAAACAAAACTTTAAATTTGATGTGATTGTGACCACATAATAGTTATAGGCACAAGGGATATCCATTATTCGTCTAATGAGAGGACTAGAGAAAATCATGTATTCAAGAAAAAGTCAGTTCTTCACATAATTTTTAACTACATGCCCATCCTAATTAAAATAAACAGAATCCAAACTTAACAATATTAACACATCTGCCACGATTGACAACCTCATCATGAATTGCATTTGCACCAGCATCTGTACCATTTCCACCCAGCACAAGAGCATGTTTATTCCTGTCAAGAAGTAAATCTTAGATAAAGCCAGCACAATAATTCTGGTGTAAGTAAGCTAGCTATAGATGGTCAGTCAAGCACCTGAATGCTATCCACAATGTCAGAAACTTTAGGTCCTCCACGTGATACACCTAGCAAGCTTCCACAAGAATGATGAATATTTTGAACCACTTTCTGGGATAACTGGTAACAAAACATGCTATGACTTATCACTCAAATATTTATTTCTGTTAGAGAGGATTGTATTCTTCCTAAGAAATCGAGACTTTATCCAGAATAATCATGAAATATTGAGGCTTCTGCACTTAACTCTAACCTACAGCAATAACCAACACAAGGAGCATATGGGTAAGGAGGAACTTACTGGCATTTCAGCTAAATCTTTGTTTGAAAACCCATGATATCCAAATGGAATCCCCAAAATTTGCTTGACACCTTATATCTCAAGGGTGATAACTATCTGCATTCATTGGAAAGATTGGAAGGAGGAGAATAAAAAATGTTGTACAATGAACTAACATGACTGATTTTAAACAAAAATAAGAAAGAGCAAAAGAACAAAGTATATGTTAAGACCTGTCGAATAACGTCCTTAAGACCTGGGCATAGTCCACCACAGGTTACAATTGCTGCTTTGACCTCTTCTGGTTTGAAATATATTTTCTCTTGAGGACCAGCACGTTGAACCCTAAACAAAATCAATTACATATTTACAACCTATAAGGTCAACGGGCTGCCACTTTCAAACTGAATTTCTTCATTAAAGTTATTTCATCTCGAGCCAGAGTTGTAATTCTTGGTAAGACTGTCAAGCCTCTATTAGTTGATGTTCAATACTCTAAAAACACAACAATCACTTTCGACATGTAAACAAACTTTTTTGTGTAAGGCTTATTTTATATAAATAGACATTAGAAACTTTCTGGAGACAGTTATAAAGCCTAATATATTCATTTTGCTGAAAGGATTCTTAGTTCCTTAGTTCTGATAAAAGAAAAAAGGATTATTAAATCCTTAGTATCAGTATGACTGTATCAGAACAGTTGAAGCACAGGTGGTAGTTATAGAAATAATCACGTTGGCATTATACATGTAATTGTAACTTTTGTTCTGCTGAAGATTCATACGACATCAGGTAACACACATATCCAGTAATAGTTAGAAACACATTTCTCCAGTAATAATATTATTAGAGCACTTATTAAAAGAATTAGTTGTTAGAGTTGGAACATCAATTCAAGTAGCCCTTTTCCTTTCTTTTCGGATAAATAATATGTGTAACCGGTTTAGCATCTTCCACTATTTATTTCCACTTCTATCTAGTGCAGCTTAGCATTGGGGCTGTGTAGTATAGGCCACATTTACATAAACCCTTGCCATTACTTGTTGCTACAGAAACTATAAAGAAGCTTACCATTGCTCTACCCATGTACAATCAGGATCAATGCACTCAGCACCAGCAGAAGTTGGAGAGGAATAATTCATAGTCTGAAAAAAACAGAACTTTGCATGAATGGATTGGCAGGAAATAATTAAAAAGGCAACAAAAAGAAAAACATGTGTTTGTTTCTTCATCTGTATACAAAAAGAAACAGGAAACTTACTCTCTTAACTATCACCTTCCTTGTTCCATTCTAACAGTTTGCATGATTTTCAACAAAATAAAGAGGAAGGCAAATGCATATGAAAAAGGCTTCCAGGTTTGATATCCCCACTCCTCATGCACCTTTTCTCAGTACTGTTAAGATAATGAAACAATAAAAAGAAAATAGTAAAAGACAAGAAACAATTTGTTTTCTGCCTTCCATAGAAGCCGATGCTCTTCTTTTCAACTAAAATAAGTTTATAGGGTACTTAATGTTTTCTGTTTTCTCTTTCACGACAAAGAGTCCTCATGTCATCATACGGTGCATTGACTCTCAAAGCAAGTAAACATACAAATTGCTGTTTCTTCAGCTTTTGTTGCACCCGGTGTATACTCACCAAGGAATGTACAGTTGTAAAATTGGACTTTTGACTTTTGAAATTTCTTCTGTCAATCAAAATCCGTCCAAATGAAACATGGAACTCCATTCTGCCCAGAAAGTTTAAAATGCCATCTATCAACTTTTGATTTTAACAACTAGGACGTGTCAATCCCAAGCTAGGTGGGGATTGCTGCTCCGAAACAGAGTCTTGAGTTATTTATCTCATTCAATGGGGCAAAAAGGTTCATTATCCGCACCTTAATCAATAAAGGGCAAAGCTTTTCCACATAGATTGAAGAAATGCCTCAGTATTTGAGACACCAGGCGCATATCTGACAATAATTAAGCATAAAATAACCTTTATAACGATCCTGAACGCAAATCATGTGTGGGTGCAAACTCAAGCGAGAATCACATTATGTTATGCATGATTTTTACAAGTGAAATTAGTCCATTTTGGACACCAAAGTTAGATTAGTTTGACATCATTGCTAGAGATTTTAAAAAGTTGCCTTTTGCCACTATAATCAATTGGCAACGGGTGATGAGATATGCTAAATTACAAGGAAAGAAGCTTACTTTAACAAGTACTCTTATCATTGTTATTGATGTATCCATGCCATTCTTCATCTGAGGGATAACCTTTTGCAAAATCCTTAGTGTCTGGAGTTCTGTAACACAATCGTAGCACTAAAGTTAGTAATATTGCTTCTTCTTTTTTTTTTTTTTATAAGGTAAAGTTAGTTATATTGCTGTCAAACAAGTATTCATTTTACAAATATTGAATATTATCGACGGTATCTCTTGGCAAAATTTAACTACCAAAATCCCTTGGCGACTACATTCCAACAAGTTGTACATGAAAAATGTTGCCCGATTAAGATTTCTCAATAATGCCAGACATACCAATTTGAGAAAGGAAACAGTTATAAATCAAGCAGAAAGTTAGCTGATGATTTAAGAGAGTTGAATAACTAAACTTTGAGAGTCAAATTCCTTAATTTTGACGCTGAATTCAGACGTAAAATCTTTATGTTTTCAAAAATAAAATCTATATATTTAGAAACTATATTAAGAAAATACTATAAGTCACAATAATTAAGAATTTAAAATATTTAAAAACATATAAAAAAAATTATGGTAAAAAAAATACTTGTTTGACTTTCTGATACGTGACCCATAAATTAGAAATCGGGGAGGTACAAACTTTTTACTTTTTTTATTTGCTGACAATTGAAGCCATTCCCATGCATATGCCTATTTTCTCAAAAAGCACAACAGAATAAACAGCAAAATCAAAAGAAGAAAAAAAACAGTAGCGAAAAAAAAAAGAGAAAACTAAAATTCAAACAGAGTGTTATTTAGAAGATACCTCATTTTGAGACAGAAAGTGGAAGGATACGAAATAGCTGTGGGAAAGATATGAGTTTGTTAGTAGCCTTTCGAAAGTGGCTTTGAGTGAAGTATCGACTATCGAGATTGTTTTGTTTAAAATTAGGTAAATCCCGTTTTCGATGTGACATGGGTAGATAATTTCATGATTATAGTATAAAATATAATTCTGAGTTTGCTTTACATGACATATTTAATTCCAATTTTTATTGCCTCCAATTTAACGATCCTTTAATTCACTCCGACTAAAGTTTCTTAACTTTTCAAAAATGTGTGCGTTACAAGTTACAACCTTCCAATTTGTTTTGGACGTACTAAATCGCCCATTGGGATAATATTTAATTGAAGTTGAAATATTACATTGGGGATGGAAAACGAGAGAGGAAGGGGATAATCAGAATCAAACCCATTTATTGTGCCGGAAACTCACAGTAAAACTATATAATGGACGTTGATGGTGATCTTTTTACATGTATATCTATGTTCCCTATCGAAATATGGGTTTCAATTAAACCCATAAAAGAGGTTACTCTCTCCATCTCATATTACTCGTCCACTTTCCTTTTTTAAAAGTCAAACTATATAAACTTTGACTAACATTTTGAGATATATTTTTTCACCATATTGATATGAGAAGAATTACAATTTGTAATACTTTTCGTATGGTTTTTTAATATCTAAATTATAATTTTAAAACATTAAATTGATCTAATTCAATTTAGCTTCGAAGATTGATCCACTTAACTCTCGAAAAGCGAATCAGGACAATGTGGGACAGAGGGAGTACCATTTGCCTCTATTTCTACGAGGAAGAAGAACTAATGTTATATGTAAGAGAAGTTACTCTTCTCAACGTGGAATAACCAGGCTTCACGTTGCAAAGCAACCTTAAAATTCTGAATTTCGAGTACAGAAGTACTCAACATTTTATCTGACAAACAAAATGACAGAATTAAAGAGCACATGGGGAAATCCTTCATGATTTATACCCTGCTTTGCTAATTAAATGATTACACAATATACTATGAAGGAAGATGCAAAATTCGCAATAGAAGTACTCTATGCCTCAGATTGTTTATGCATCTTTAAACTGGTAGTTGAGTTCATCGATGCAAAACAATACCACCAGAAAGATAATCCGCTAGTGCCAAGAAATCTGAGTTTGTATAAATAAAACGTCAGAATCATCAATAGCAACCAGATGTATGAAGGTGAACTTTTTGGTATCGTGAGCACGCCCTCTCATATAACACAAATTAGGAGCAATAACAGACTCACACGACTTGCAATGTGTGTGCTTGTAGCGCTTCTTGCAGGCACTTTACTGCACCAGTGTAATTTAGAAATCCGATAAACCAAAAATCATGGTTATCAACAGATATAACTTGGATGTATTTTTCTGATGGATTGGTTCTGCTCGATGAAGGATTAATTGCTTTAAGCTGATGTAACGGGATAATTACCTGTTCGAATCAATAGTAAACAGAGGGAAATGTGAGTAAAATAAGGTTTCCTCAAATGAGTAATTCTAAGTTCTACAAAAAAGCAATTAAAGCTTGAGCCCGATGTGTTGTAAATCAAGCAGAAAGTTAGCTGATTTAAGAGAGTTGAATAACTAAACATTGGATTCTGAACTATTAATATTAGCTAACAATTCTTTATCATTATAAAAGTAGATTTAATTCCAATTTTCAATTTTCAATTCAATTAACTAACAGATTCTTTATCATTATTAATATTAACAACTTATCATTATTCTCAACTCTACAAACAAATCAAGCCATTTATACGCCGTTTCTCCAAAGAACTAATGAGAAAAGATAGTCAACAGAAAAGTTAGAAAAGCAGAAATAGCAGGAAAAAAAAATCAAATTTTGCAAAAATATGTGCAATTTAAATTACTCCTATGTCCCAATTTATGTCGCACAATCGAGAGTCAAATTTCTTAATTTAGGCAATTAATCGCATAGAATCTTAATGTTTTTTAAAATAAAATCTATATATTTGGAAACTACATTTAAATAAAACTACTATAAGTCACAATAATTAAAAATTTAAAATATTTAAAGACATATAAAAAAAATTATAAACTATATTTAAATAAAATTACTATAAGTCACAATAATTAAGAATTTAAAATATTTAAAGACAAATAAAAAAATTTACGGTGAAAGAAAAACTTGTTATATGTGCCCCATAAATTAGAAATGGCGGAGTACAAACTTTGTACTTTTTTTATTTGCTGACAATTGAAGCCATCCCATGCATATGCCTATTTTCTCAAAAAGCATAACAGAATAAACAGCAAAACCAAAAGAAGAAAATACCAGTAGCCAAAAAAAGAAGAAGAGAAAACTAAAATTCAAACAGAGTGTTATTTAGAAGATACCTCATTTTGAGACAGAAAGTGGAAGGATACGAAATAGCTGTGGGAAAGATATGAATGAAGTTTTAGGTGGATCTGTTTAGAGCCCGTTTGGATTGTTCAGAAAAAAAAGTGGCTTTTAAGCGTAAGTGTACGTTTTTAGTGTTGAAAGTTATGTTATAAATAAGCAGTTATGTGTTTGGATAAAAATAATTAAAGAATTTTTAGAAATAAGTTATAGTGTTGAAATTAACAGAAAATATAAAAGATAAAAAATAAAGTTGTCGGTCAAACTAAAATGGCTTTTAAGCCAAAAAATTAAGTTGAGGTTGAGTAACTTCTTGATTTTGGCTTATTTTAAGCACTTTTTAACTTAATTTAAGTTGTTTTCTATTTTACTAAATACTCAAATAAGTTAAAAATGGCTTATAAGTTGATTTGACAACTTATAACCCAATCCAAACGGACTCTTAGGCCTCATTTGTTTGCACTTATTGGAGAGTCCGAAGATGCACCCAGTCATTAGCCGCATTTGTTTGCATTAAGCATCTAAGCACTTATGGGCCCGAATAAGTTTTAATCACAAGATTTGAATGTTTTATTATCATATCATTTTTGTTGAACTTTTCTATCACCAACTCCAACCCCAACCCTCCACCTCAACTCCACCCCCGCCCACTATCCACTCCAACCCCACCCATCCACCTCAACCCCACCCTACCACCTACCCACCTTCCACTCCAACGCCCCACTCTTCACCACCCCTTCCGCACCACCCCTACCCCACCACCAACCCCACCCACCCCACACCACCCACCCCCACTCTCCACCACCAATCCCTACCCCACACCACCCACCCCTCCCTCCCACCATCAACCCCACCCCCACTCCCCACCAACCCCACCATCAACCCCTACCCCACACCACCCACCCCACCTCCCACCACCAATCCCACCCCTACTACCTCCCACCCCTCACCCCAACTACCCACTCACCCCCACTCACTACCCACCATGACTACAAAACATCTTCACCATTACTAGTGAACATAAATGTTTCATTTTTTTTAATCAAATAATATTTCTTTATTAAATTTGTATTTATTTTCTACTATTTAATTACTTATTAATTTGAATTGTATATTTATTATGTTTAAATAAATACATTATGCACATTCAGATATTGAAAAACAAACAGTCTTAATTATTCAGTGTTCAGACCTAAAGACAACATCTTAATCATTCAGATGTGCATTCAGATTCAGACGTCTTAATCTTAATGAAAACAAATGAGGCCTTAGTTGTTTCCTTTTCTTTCCCCATTGTTTCGGTGGAATATTTCCATTTTTAGTGGAGTTTACAGTAGCCTTTCGAAAGTGGCTTTGAGTGGAGTATTTCCATTTGGAGTGAAGTATCGAGATTGTTTTGTTTAAAATTAGGTAAATCCCGTTTTCGATGTGAGATGGGTAAATAATTTCATGATTATAGTATAAAATTAATTCTGAGTTTACTTTACATGACATATTTAAGATCAATTTTTATTGCCTCCAACTTAACAACCCTTTAATTCACTCTGTGACTTTTCAAAAATGTGTGCGTTACAAGTTACAACTTTCCAATTTGTTTTGGACGTACTAAATCGCCCATTGGGATAATATTTAATTGAAGTTGAAATATTATTATTTCTAAGCTGAGCCTAAAAAGAAATTAGAAATTTGCTCTTATGACACTCTGGGCAAAATTTTCACATTAGCAAAACATGCTAGAAATGCTGAGTAAATAAGGAAGAAAGTCTTCGAATCTTAGTGCCGCATTTTACAACGATGCGACAAAAGCAACAACGATGCGACAAAAGCAAAGAATGGATGATATCAATAGCTGGTTGAGTTAAGAGACCAATTCGAAATTTGATGGTTGAAGGTGCACCATTACATTCAACATTTAATGTAAACATGACACTCATAAAAAATTCAACGAAATGGTGTATATTAGGTCAGTTCGGTGTTATGATATTATTGCAAGGAATGAGATTTGAGTTTCACATCGGTTAGAAGGGAAGCTGATGTGAGGATTATATAGTATTGAGCTCTGCCACCTGAATAGCTAGCTTTTGGGGTGTGATTCTCCTAAGATTATATCATTCGACCAAGTTAATTTGGTTTAGTATATGAAATTTTTTATTTAGAATTCAATGTATAAAGTCTAACATAGCACCATAGAAATTGATGACAAAATAGAATGGAAAAATACAGGGACTCGAATCTCCTACTTTCATATTTGTACTTTTTGAAAGAAAAAAAATCAACTGTGTGGATCAAGAATTTAAACTCTATACTGTGTTTAACCTTTGAAAATCTTAGTTTGGACCAGAGGCAAAGCTGGAATTCTAAATGTTATAAACTTTGAATTCTATAGAAATCACCTCATTGATTTCTGAATAAATTATATACATATTATATGAATTTTTAAACGCAAATACAAAATTCGAATTAAAACTACTAGATTGTGCCGAACCAGTCGGCAGGCTTGTAGCTTCGCCCCTAGACTGAACATATGGTATTTTTGAAATTAAAATTCTGAATTTAATATTTGTTCAAATTTTAGTAACTCTTTTATATTTTTTCTAAAAAATATTCCATTACATTGGGGATGGGAAACAAGAGAGGAAGGGGATAATGAGAGTGAAACCCATTTACTGGGCCGGAAACTCTCAGTAAACCTATATTATGGACGTTGATGGTTATTTTTTTACATGTATATCTATGTTCCATATCGAAATATGGGTTTCAATTAAACCCACAAAAGAGGCTACCATTTGCCTCTATTTCTACGAGGAAGAACTATGTTATATGTAAGAGAAGTTACTCTTCTCAAGATGGAATAACGAGGCTTCACGTTGCAAAGCAACCTTAAAATTCTGAATTTCGAGTACAGAAGTGCTCAACATTTTTTCTGACAAACAAAATGACAGAATAAAAGAGCATATAGAAAATGCTTCATGATTTATCTCATGCTTTGCTAATTAATTTAATGATTACTCAATATGCTATGAAGGAAGATGCAAAATTAGCAATAGAAGTGCAACAAAAGATGTACAGAAGCAAATATAAGTGCCTCAGATTGCCTATGCATTGTTAAATTGCTACTTGAGTTCATCGATGCAAAACAATACCACCAGAAAGATAGTCCGCTAGTGCCAAGAAATCTGAGTTCGTATAAATAAACCTTCAGAATCTTCAATGGCCAGATGTATGAAGGTGAACTTTTTGGTATCGTGAGCACGCCCTCTCTATATAACACAAATTAGGAGCAATAACAGACTCACACGACTTGCAATGTGTGTGCTTGTAGCGCCTCTTGTAGGCACTTTACTGCACCAGTGTAATTTAGAAATCCGATAAACCAAAATTCATGGTTATCAACAGATATAACTTGGATGTATTTTTCTGATGGATTGGTTCTGCTCGATGAAGGATTAATTGCTTTAAGCTGATACAACGGGATAATTACCTGCTCGTATCAATATTAAACATAGGGAAATGTGAGTAAAATAAGGTTTGCTCAAATGAGTAATTCTAAGTTCTATAACAAAGCAAAAAAAGCTTGAGCCCAATGTGTGTCAACCTCTAGTGGCATATAGTCTCGTAATGGTATAATAGGGCATTAATGAATGATGCATAAATATCCCAAAGGAATAAGAAATTAGATTTCCCAGCAAGTAAAGCCAGGTAGGAAGGTATTGCCAAGAGAGGAAGTGAAGCAGCTCAGAACTTCCTCCGCGCAGAGGTAAAAATGCAAACGAGCAGATTATAGGGAATGATTTACATTTGAAGCAAACAATTGAGGATGTTTAGGAAGCTAAAGTAAATAACACGGGATAAAATTATACAAGTTACCCTTGAATTGCCTCTTCAAAATACAAATCAAGAGAAGAAGTATTTTCCCACAAAATGTCCCAGCATATGCAAGAACTAATATGCCACATATTTACATCTCAGCCACTTTGCATGTATTTTTTGAACCAAAGTTTCAGATTCCATTGTTGTTTACATCTCAACTAGGTCTTGGTGATCTGTACTATATATGATAGAGCAAACAACTTGGGCACTTACCTAGGGCTGCCTAAGTATTTTTTATTGTTTCCATAATTACTATCTTGTTACTTTTAAAAGATTTCACCACTGTGGTAAGAACACACAATTTGGGCACTTTCTGAGGACTATCTAGATGTTTCCATAGGTATTATCTTGTTACTTGTTAAAGCATTTCACAACTGCATACAGAGGAGCGCACATGGAGCACAGAGGGGAAAGCCATTCCCCTCCTCGTCAGGGACAACCACTCACGGCTCATACTTTACCAAGTTCGAAACATGTGGCAGAGGCAGCACCGGGAACCATTCGCACCAGAAGACCCTTCTTGAGGAGATTACAAGCAGTCCTAGCATAAGCCTTCTTTCTCTAGATTTCTTGTGATGAACATCTTTTACTATTATTTGGTGTCTTTAACAATTAACAGTATCTAGAGTCTTCAGATTCAAATAAATTTACATGAATAACTTTACTAGTAATTTAATATTTTCTTCATCTATTTTTCATACAAAATAAATCAAACTAACACCTTGAACACATAAACTTAGTGCCCAATGAAATAGTCACATCAAATGGATAAAGGAGACTGACAAAGAAACAGATGGAGTAATTAACAATAAAAAAAGATTTCTTAGTACTTCAAGTACTATTTGATGCTTAGAGATGTACCTTGTAATAGCTCCATTCAGTCTTGTCTTCGGTTTTGTAGGGAAGGGGGTTATCACTACAAAATGCAAGCTTTGCGGTAGAAAGATATAACACTCCCATTACTGGACCAGCTGATGTCGATAAATAACATGCAAATGAATTTTGGAGTTTCTCCTCAGGATCTGCCTCAAATGTTTGGCGGAATATCTTGTCATAACCACCTTCAGCAAGAACCTTTGTTCCCTGAGCAATTCTTCCTAAGGCAGCATCAGCAATACTAGGGCTCGTTTTCACTATACAAGTCAATAAAGAAATCAAAGTTATTGCACACATCGATTTCCTTAGTTCTTTTTCTGAGTGAGTGGTGAGAATTAGCATCTTTGATACTCCTATCTCTTGAATACAATGGTCATTTACCAAAATGACCATTGTTTGAAAACCTCAAATAGAGGAAGCCCTCACTCCTCACCCCCAAAATCTTGAACATACACAAGCTCCTGTCCAGGCCTCACCCTCACTCCTCACCCCCAAAATCTTGGAACATACATAAGCTCCCATCCAGGCCTCACCCTCACTCCTCACCCCACCAAAATAGAAAAGGAAGAAAAAAATAAAGCTATCGCAGGCCTCACAAGGAAGCACCTCCAAGAAAAGGGATATTGCTTGTTTTAAATAGCATATAAACTGCACAAATACTGATAAACATCCACCCTGTGGTCCTTTATTATGCACAACAAATGATTCACAAGAAAGTACTCTTATTATTTCAACACAAGCCACCAAAAAAAAAAACTTACTCCAAATTGGAAGCATACAAAGTTACGCATCAACGTATCGACATCATCCAACATATGACCTAGAAAGACCTTTACCGCCCAAATGTGCATAATGCATTTTGGTAGAGTAAGTGAAACACACATTCTTTGTAAGTGATAATTGAAGTTATAGTCACACTATCGCCAGTAAACAACAACTATTTCTCAATCCCAAGCAAGTGGGAGTCGACTACATGAATCCTCACATCACCGATGAAAAAGAATTAGACTCCCACACGAGAGAATGTGTTAGAGAATGGTCACACACAACTCAAAATATAATCTTCCTGCCAGTTTGCTGGTTTAACATTCGTTTTGGATTAGAAGTTTCCCAAATAGAGCAGAATTGATATAGAAGATCCATATTGCCAACATATCTAGTCTGGAATTGAAGAGAAAGCGAGCTACATACTTAAGGAAGATTCTAGAAGAATGTACAGAGGGCTTCTTATAAGGGTGGCTTTTAAATAAAAGATTACTAGAAGCATTATTTTCAGCATTTCCAATAGTCATGAAATTATTCCACGAAGCTAAAGTCCGTGAAAGCATCTCAGCTCGGCTCAACTATTCACAGCCATTGCTATATACAACATATAATCAAAGTATATCTCAAACCGTACAATTTCGTACCTATTTATATCATTATACAGCAGGGATTTTCTAATCCAAGTGGGACTACAGAACTGTATGTTTATTCAAATGGAAAGTGGACGCACAAGAGGAAGGAGGGTTAAAGAGGAGCAGGAGTTATCTAAGTTAACTGATGAGAATTGAGAAGAAACAAATAAAGAAGGAGATGCAACTCTCGGAGTCAAGTTTGGAATATTTTTGGTAACTTTACTAGAAAAGAGGAAAATTAATATGAAAATAAGGATATTTCTCCCTAGAAAAAACAATAGAAAGGTCACTTAAAGTATCCACGCCCTTCTTTGAACCAATTGTAACATTTGGTTTAGTTTAGATCCGCAAGGGAAAGAAATTCAATTAGTCTCCGTCTCCAGCATGATACTTAGTAAGTAATTCATTAACGTTTTCATCCGCTATTCATATTAGACAGTTCATCATTAACACACATAAAAATAGGACCATTAGACCTTTATGTCATCTATAAGTTCCTCCAAAGCGGTTTCTGTCAGACAACAAACTAAACTTTTTTATCATTTATCAATACAATATAAGTTGAACTATAACTCAAAGTATTCACAGATGGCTACCGAATGAAAGAATAAAAAGACTTACAGTGTTGCCATGTATTGCCAGCAATATCCTCAGCCTTCTTTGTTGCTTCACCAACCCTCTTTCCCCATCTACCAAGTACATCTTTGACACTCTCCATTTTATCTGACAATATTCATAGTTAGTGGTGGATGCACCATGGCATCGAGTTCATCTGAACCCAATACTTTTAATGTGCAGCATACATTTTTTATAAAAGTCACTACCCAAGGGTGTGGCCTAGTGGTCAATAATGGGTTGGGAACCATAACATCTCAGGTTCACAGACAAAAAACACCTAGTGATTTCTTCTCATATGTCCTAACCTTGGTGGACAGAATTACCTGATATATGTCGCTGGTGGGAGGTGGCAGGTATCATGTGGAATATGTAGAATAGTATGTATGAACCATCATTATAAAAGTACAATGGGTTCAATATATGCTAAGAACCTTAATGTTTGAACTCATAGAATTTAAATCCTTACCTTCTCTTCACAATAAATATGTATATTTCATGTATGTATATAATATATGTGTGTGTATGCTCGCGCATACGTATGTATATATAGGCATGCGATTTTGCATGTGCACGTATATACGTATAATAGAGAGAAAAAGATGATACTAACTTTTGATATTGAATAAATTAACGGAATTGTTAGCCAGAACCGGAGAATGAGCTAAGTAAGGATTATTCGATCCGGCTTTTCTCTGATCCGTCACCAATTCCTCGCTCCAATGCACCGATTTCTTCGATTTATTCCCCGATTTCATACTACTCTCATTCTCCTCATTATTAGTATTACCATTTTGATTATTCTCATTTACAATAGTAATATTATTATTATTATTGTCCTTTTGCACATGTTTCGGATCCGGATTATTCATACCCGAATTGATCTTATGTTCCGTCGCTGCACCACCGTCTGGATGTTCCATCATAAGGCGGCGCGTGGATAACTTTGGTTGAATTTGGAAATTTCCGATTTGTAAAGAGACGGGTGTTTTAACGCGGGAAGATAGTATACATACGAGGGTCCGTATTTCGGACCTCTGGTTTGTCTACCGCCTAATTTTACTCTTTTATACATTTGTATTTTTAAAATTAAATGGATTTTTTTTTTTTTTGATAATATAATTTCATGATTAATTATCCTTCTTTTTGCTAGCCCCAAAAAAAAAAAATGCTACTTCCTCCGTCCTAATTTACGTGGCACCTTTCAAATTTCGAGAGTTAATTTTTTTTTTTTTCTTTGACTATGACTTTTTTATATGCCTTATAAATATTTTGATTTATCGATTATATTGGTTTATAGTATTTTTTACATAGTTTTAATGGAAAAGGGTAAAATATACCCCTAACTTTGAGAAATAGTTCATCCATACCCTTTGTTATACTATTGGGCTAATTATGCCACTTCTTTGTTATATTTTGAGTAAATATACCTGCCATAGTTAAAATTGTCGAAATTGGGCATGAGATATGATGTGACACTAATAACTCGGTGAAGTGGGACACGCGTAGCATCCACCTCAACACCCCAACCCATTTATCCCCCTCTTCCCCTCTTCTTCCACCACTACCATCTCCTCCCCTCGACAACTCTTGCAACCATTAGTACCACCATACCATCACTTTTTAAAGTCTTTAAAAAAAGAGACAAAAAAAAAAAAAAAAAAAAAAAAAAGCTAAACAATCAAGAAACTTAAGCAAACAAACAAAAACAGTTGAAGAGAGAGGGGGTAGTGATCAAATTTGACTCTTTCTTCTTCAAAAAAATGAAAAAGGAGATGACTTTATAATTAAATCATCATCAAAAAAAGGTGTATTAGTTGAGAAATTAATATATAAAGCCATTTTGGACACTAAAATTGAACTCCCAAAAGACAAAAACAAGACAGCTGTCAATGATGAATTGAAGTAACCGAAATTAATACTACTACTTACCGAAATTAATACTACTACTTAAAAAACTATGGGAGCTGACACTACTAATACTATTCCAAATTTTGTCAAGATCCATGCTATTCTAGACACTTTTGGTTACTCAATTTCAGCTAAAATAAAAAACCTATTTGTCAAGACATTTAAATTTTCTCCACTCATTTTAATTGTAAATTCAGTTTGACCCCCTTCTTGGTCAGTGAAATAGGAATGACCTAAAGTGTTTAAATGGAACGGGGTCGATTCCCGTGAAAGAAGTGGAACCACGGTGTTTGTCTTAATTATCATTACAAGTTTTGTCAAGATCCAATAATTATTACAGCTAAAATAAAAAATATTAATCTACAAAGCATATGCTCAATTCGATTCCCGTAATCTTAATTATTACAATAAATATTAATTACAAAGCCTTTTTAAAAAATGGCCCATCCTTCTTCACATTATTCCCACCACTTTTCTTCACATTCTTGCAACTCTGTTTTCAGTAATTAATTTTTGATTTTGTAGTCTAAGAATGTGGTTTCGCTTGGTGGTGTGGTGGTGCTAATGGTTTCAAAGGTTGTGAAGGAGAGGAGATGGTAGTGGTGGAAGAAGAAGGGGAAGAGAGGGTAAATGAGTTGGGGTGGTGAGGTGACATGCTATGTGGTGTCCACCTCACCGAGTTGTTAGTGCCACGTCATATCTCATGTCCACGTTCGACAATTTTAAAGGAGGAAGGGTATATTTGGACTCAAAGTATAAAAGAAGGGTATATTTGCACTCAAAGTATAACGGCAAGGGCATAATTGGCCCAATAGTATAACAAAGGGTATGGATGAACTATTTCCCAAAGTTCAGGGGCATATTTGACCCTTTTCCGTAGTTTTAAATATGTAAATTTTATTTCAAAAAATTAAAAAAATTCGTGTTCAAATTCATGGTCAAAATTGAAAAGTTTGACTCTTGAAATTCTGACTATGATATATAGGGAGTACTACTAATAATATGAATATCCATAAAGAATGAAGGAGTTAATAGTACGAAAATCACAATATCTGATTGTTTTCGTGTACATAAATTTGAATATAGCGCTCAAAGATGTTGTGATGTTCAGATGATTCTAGCAGGCAATTTCGTCATCTCAAAATCTCTATCGCTTTTGCAACTGTCCTTCACTTTTTTATTTATTTATTTATTTATTTATTTATTTTTCTTTACTTGTATTTTGATGGTTATAAAGTGCGAATGTATTATTTAATTAGACTTGCTGGAATTTATATGTATGTATGCTGAACTGTTGAAGGTGATAATTATATGTTTGCGATCGAATTTAGACTATTTGGGATGGTGTGAATGTTTGAAACATGGTGGTAAGTGTGGCGGGTAACACTCCCTTGCGAAGGACCAAAACTCAAACGAAAATACATTAATACAAAATATGCTTTGGGTGAAAAATGATATTGTGATTGCAACCATCATGCCATTATATTCGTAAAGTGTTTGTAATCGTTGCAAAGTATGGTTGAGAGACAGTAACTTCAGACTAAAGAATTACAACTGCGCCAAAGTTAATAAAATGGATAGAAATCATTATTTTCCCTTCTTTAACATTTGCCACCAATTGTCAAAATCTCATCTTGTATTTTTAATATAATAGAACGTAAATTATCGTGTTTACTTGTGAACAATTCCATCACAATATGCAGAGAATTAAATCAACAACCAAAAATTCGAAAACAAGAAAATAATTTTAGAATATAACATACTATCGAGAATTCTCTTGGCAGGACCAACAATATGAGAGCCAGAATATACCACTCCTCGTGTTGTCTCAAAGTTGTTGAATTTTGTCAATAAACTCAAGCACTATTTCAAAGCTGCTATCATCTGCAAAGATAACATGTTTTAGTTGATATTTTTAAAATTGTTAGTCAAGTAAGAATTACATTCATAATTTCACATTCTAAACCAAAAAATAGACAATAAAATTTTCCAAAACAACACTACTCACCTAGTTTAGGTATGGTATGTCCTTTAGGATGATGAATCACTTGGGGGTCCACAAAACACTCCAGTAAAACTTCTCCGTCTTTTCTTTGAAAATCCGTTTCTCCTTAAGAATGAAAAATTAAATAAAAGCATTTAACACCAATTGAATTCGAATTAATCGAACTTCAAAATGAATATCAAAATACCGAAAGCAAAAAATAAATTAAAGAAGATAATATACCTAAGAAATGAAGGGATGGGCAGTTGATTGGAGATGTAAATGCATTGGCAGCCAAAGGTGGTACCCCATAAGTAGGCCCTCCAAATTTAGCCCCTGATATTATTATCAGAAACTTTATTTTTGGAACTTTTGTTAGAGCCACTCCTTCCCTTTGCATGCCTGGTATTGCTGCACCTAAAACAGCTCCCTATTCACACACACAGACAAACAAGCAAAAAGCAGATAAACTGTCAGAAGGAGGTAAGGAAAATTGAGATCGGTTTTATGGTCCATGAAAAATGATTTTTTACTTATACGTCCAATTTTTAAGAAATGGTGGGAAAAAAAAAAGAAGGAAAAAGGCTCAAATATGCCATTTTAAATCGGAAATAATAAAAAATTAAGTCACTCGTCGCGTTGCATTATTGGATTGCCATGAACTATTGGAAATGGCTATTTAATCATCAAAATGATCATTTACGCCATGCATAAAAAAAATAACATTGATCAATGCCAATTTTTCATTAATATTTTACAATACCAAAAATGACGTGCGTAAAGAGCATTTATAGTTTGATGGGTTTCGGGGTGTGTGACTTAGATTTTTATTAATTTGGGATTTAAAAAGAAATTAATATTGAGGTCATCATCCTTTATTTAAATCAACCCAATTTAAATCCCAAATTAATAAAATTATCAATTGTTACACTATTTAATTGACCCACCTACAACCATAATTAAGTATGTATTGTTACTCAATATTTGTATTATAATACAGTGTTAATGAAAAATTTCGATATAACATATTTATATAAAAGGACTAAGAGTAAATTTTTTGTTAATGAAAGTGGCATAAATGCTTATTTTAATATCATGACATAACAAGCCCAAACGTAATGAAAGAGACAAAAGTGCATATTATTAAAAATAGCATGACTAATCTTTATAAGGTTTTTTTTTTTTTTTTTTTTTTTTTTTAAAAAAAAGGATAGTAGCACTTTTGGCCCCTCAAACATCAGGCGATACTGATTAAGCACATTGAATATTCAATTAGTTGAAATGGTGCAATCATCCTTTTGCTTGCGGCTCTTTTCAAATTTATCAAATTATCAATTGTTACACTATTTAATTGATTATGTGTGAGGTTAAGTATGTATTGTTACTCAAACTTTGAAGGTGCATGATACAGTTCAAAAATGATTTGGATATAACATATTCCTATATAAAGGGACTAAAGTACATATTTTTGTTAATGAAAGGCTAAATGCTTAGTTAGATATCATAACATAACAATTTACGTAATAACTGAGAGACCAAAAGTGCATATTATCCCTAAAATAGCATGACTAATCTTTATAAGGTCATTTTCTCTTATTAAAATTGTAACCAATCATAGAAGATTATCTTCTCGTTAGTACAACTGAAAAGAAAAAACAAAGAAAATGGTATCTAATAAAGCTTACTTGTGAGAAACCAAGAACACCATCAAAAGGTCCATGCTTTGACATAAAACCTTCTATATACTCTAGGCATTCTTCAAAATTGTAAAACTCTGTGAAATCCTACACGAAGATATACAAAAATTGAACAATTATGACCAGAAATAGTAGTGAATATAGGATGGGATGAACTATAAAATAGTATGCCGAGATGAACAGGATATCTCCATCCTTAATCAAATGTCTCAGTTAAGCCCGAGGGAAATTTCATGTGAGGGAGTGTTTTTCCTTTATTGGGCCTAAGCAGCGTGAATTCGAATTAGTTGTATAAGTGAGATTCGAACATACAATAGTTAGCACTTAGCTGGAAAAGAAAAAGGGATGAAACAAATGTTGATACCTTATTTGATTGAAACCATTCAAAGTAAGGAGGATCAAAAAAACCTTCAAGGGAAGATTTTCCCAGAGCTGGAAAAGGTGCATCCAAGAAAACCAAATCTAATTTCCCGGTGACGGATTCCGGCCACTGGAGAACCAATTTCTTGAGATAATCAGCATTGCCTCTAAAGCCATGGAGACACAGAATTCTTGGTTTCTTTTTCTCACGTTCTTTTTCCATGTTTGGTACCCTTTGTTTTTTATTTTCTTTTTGGGAAAATGTAAGACCACTTAGCATATGGCTACTACGTGGTCTCTTATGTACTACTCCATAATTCAGCCAAAATTGACCAACAACTACAAAAGAGTTTGTGGACTCTGTTTTTTTTTCCCAAGCATACAAATCAACTAATAGGCATTTGGATATGAATTGATTGATATATTTCTTAAAAGTAATATTTGAAGTTAAGTGAAAAAAGTTATTTAAAAGTTAAAGGTAGATATTGACGTGAAAATACAGTTGAAATTTTAAAAGTGAAAATTCAAAAAAATTCTAGAACATGTTATCCTGTCACCACCCAAATCTGCGGACGTGACTTTCGGAAATTTTCACCCGTGGCGCGGTTAATCATGCGAAAATTAACGAATAAAATGAATAATACGCAAAGTCTCATAATATAAAGAAAAAAATACAAATACTGAGTCTTGCCCATAAACCCCAAAAATGGAAACTTTAACGACCATAATAATACGAGACGTCTTAATACTACTAAGTCAACAAAAGTATATGATCAATGGTGGCTTACCTCGACCGAATGGACTGAACGAAGTTTGAATCAAGTATCTACGGTCACCGTTAACCACACCCGCACACATACAACATCAACAAGCAACAGTCTCGTAAAGATCATATACGGGGCAAGTCTTTGAAACTGAGATAATGATAAAAGCAAAGGTAAAGATAAAAAGTATATTAAATATATACAAAAACACCGAAGCTAAAAGCCGAAATCATTGCATAAACAAGCAAAACATGAAATATAAATACGAATCTATGCTCACGGACAGAACGTATTTATCTATGTCTGCACTGGATAGGCATTATTTACCCCATCTTACTTGCATTGACAAAATCTTATGAAATACACCTTAATCGAATGTACGCTCACTGACATAAGACGTATTTGTCTATGTCTTACCCCCGTCTTCCTAGCAGGCATTATTTACCTCCATCTTATCCCGACGAGCCATACAAGCCACGAAATACATTGAACGTATGCTCACGGATTACATGCGTATTTGTCTATGTCTTACCCCGTCTTCCTAGAGGGCATTATTTACCCTCATCTTATCCGACGAGTTAACATGCACTAAACCGAATCAATCGATGCTCACGGACATAATACGTATTTGTCTATGTCTTATGGAGGCATTATACCTCATCTTACCCGGAAGATCTATTTCCCATCGAACATCCATAAGTGTGCCTTCCGAAGATAATGATATCCAATCAATACACAATAGCCTATTTAAGCGAATTTTAAAGACTCATACGGTCATTACACAAACCAAAAAGCAAACTAAAAAAAGAGATGAAGAATATAACCTCAAGTTTTGAAGTGTCCAATTTCCTTCAACCAATCTCCAATAGCCTCAATTGAAACTTCTTTATTATTCAAGAAAATTTACACGTTGATAGCTCTACTTTTCCAAAAAACTGCTCTCTTTGTTGATTCCCTTTCTTTCTCTTGTTTTTTTTTTCTTTTTCTTTAGATAAGGAATAAAATAATCATTTTTCTTTGCCTCCACTATCACCTAAAAGGTTAAAAACGAGATCAGTTGCTGAAGTAGTGGGCTTGGCCCACTAATCTTAACTAATTGGGAAACTTACATAACCTACCTTTTAACAACTTCTAACAATTTATACTACTTTTTCTATATTTACAAATCGTAGTTTTTGATTTCGCCAGATTTTGTATTTTTTTGAAATATGGAAATCGAAATACGGCCGAGTTCGCATTTTTGAAATACCTTTGAAATATAAAATCTGAATAGTCAAAATAGATATATGGAAGGATTCTCTTCTTTCATTTTAAATGGTAAATCAAATTAAATCAACCATGTATCACGCATAATCACAGTTCCATAATAACCCACGTTTCTTCTCAAATTTCCATTCCAAACTTTTAGGAAATACTTCCAAATACGAAAAATATACTGCTTTGGAATACAATAAAATATGATTGATTGTTTAAGAAATATAAAATTGTAGTTGCATATATACAATGGAATACAATGAAATATATCGGAAAATTGTTTCATAAATTAGAAATACATTGAAATACAACGAAATATCAAGCATTTTATCAAACACTTGGTGAGCTTGAGCTCCACAACTCTCATCTGAGGAGGTGGATACGTGGTCTCTGTCGAAAAAGTAAGGAACAAACCAAAACGTCACTCCTTTTCTTCGTAGATTTATATATCGAGAAACTTAAAAGTTTGACCGATTTACAACTACTAAATCGAGAAGGGTACGAGCTCTCTAGTGTTATTCTTGTAAATTCGACGAGGATTGCGGAGATTGTGGCTCTATGCCATCAAGAAGAGTTTTCTAGTTCTTGTCATTCGACACTTCCACCGTCACATCGTCTTGAACAATTTTCCCGACAATCGACATATTTGAAGGAAAGGTGGAAATAGATAGGCGAGAGAGAGGAGAGAGAGAGAGAGAAATGAATGAGGGAGAAATAAATTTGAGAGGTGAGAAAACTAATTTCTTGAAATACGGAAAGCTGGTTATGATGTGTAATTTTGAAAATATTTTAGTTATGACAATAAATAAAATCAAAAGTTATTAAAAAGGTCTTAGAAGTAGTTATGACAAGTAAATTTTCCTAACTAATTTACTATGTAATATTATATCATATAAATAATAGCTTCAACGCTAAATTTCTACTATATAGGGAGTGGGTTTGGAGGCAGGATCGTCAACACGGGGGCATTTCTGGTATTACGTAATTTTCATGCTTAATTTGTGTTGTACTAAATGTTAAAGAGCATGTATCTTTTACCTTATGGACAACAAGGTACTACTATAGTTTATACTTTCTTACATGTGAGCCCCACCACGAGAAAGCTTTCACTTCACACGTTGTTGGAAACAGATATCATCACCATGTGGGCTCCACAAAAACTTCACCATTTCATTATGTCCAGTTCTCTTTTATCCCAAATTAATCAAATTATCTTATATGGTGTTATTTAAAATGGTTGACTTATGATGTAATTAGAGAATTAATAATTCTTTATCTAGAGCTCTAATAAAAAGGAGTAACATTTCCGAGGATTAGAAATAATTCAGTTCTAAGAAAGTGCAACTTCTCAATCATACTTAATTTATTTTTTAAACATCAACATTTGATTTTATTAGAAAAGATCATGAAATAACTTTTTCACCTTAATTTTCATCTGTGTTTGCGTCCGTGCGAGATTATAGAAGCTTGAGAATCATGATCGTCGACATGCTGTTGCACGGAGGCAGTAAGCTTTGGTATTTAGTATACTATTATAGAAGCATGGGTTTGAGAATCGGGATGATTCACATGACATTTGTTTACGCAGAGGGTAGTTTTGGTATTTCGTATATTTTGAGTTTTAGAGATATTGTACTCAATTATTTTATGCATGTACTTTTTCTCGCTTGGCCAATTAAGTGCCTAGGTGACTTTAGTGAAAGTGTGAGTTTGGATTTTCTTCATTTGCACACTTCTTAAATCACTCCTCTGCAAAGGTGGGCCCCATTTAAACTTTTGTGACAATTTGCATCTTTTACTTCTTTCTTTCTCTATAACTTTTTCAGTAAATATATATCCTACATAGCTTTTAAATTCTATAGTTAATATGTCAAAGAGGTAGAGAAACACTGGTAAAAATTATTTTTAAAAATCAGTTTTTAGTTTGAAATAAATATTTTATTTATTAACAGATTTAATTTTTAAAAGTTACAATTGGTTAAAAGTTGTGATGAATAAGGAATAATATCTGAAAAAACAAGTATAATTAGGTAACAAGACTGCAATATTGTAATAAAACTAATTAAATATGTTTAAGAAATAAATTACTCTGGTCTTATTCAAATGTTTAATATTCTGGAAATAAACTAATATAAGTATCCATTTTCCAATGTAATAAGTTTCTAATTATAAAGCATCAAAATAGCCAATACAATTTATTAGTAAATACATAATTATGATAGTTCACAGTAAAAATAAAGATAGAAAGAGTATCTTATACCACACATATAATTATATGCCTGTGTTATATCATACAATAGAGACATATAATTATTATACATATATGTGAAGTTTTAAAGATTATACTACTCTGTGAACATTTCCCGAGTTCATGTATTCCAAGTACATATATATGAAGTTTTAAAGATTATCAAGTTTTAGTCTTGGGGTATGATCGTTCAGATGATGTTTATGGATTTTAAAAAGTAATTAAAATTGAATCAGTTTTGAAATGGTGATTAAGGTTTGATTAGCGGTTTAAAATGATTATTAGCACATTTCTTAAAATAAAAATAAAAAAATAAGGTCATATAACTTAAAACAAAGAAAATATACTATAACACAAATTATTGAACTTTTGCTCCTAAAACTTTTATTTTTCCACATGTAACTTACAAAAAATGTCATAAAATATGTTGAAGGAGTCTTATTATTGCATAAAAATAAAATGGTTAACATAATTCATATAAATACATACATGTTATATGGATATAATCAACACCGCCTCGATACGTTAAAAATTAGTAAGATATAATTAAGGAAGTAACTCTAAAATTCACTTGAAAAATATCGGGTTGTTACATATTTAAACTTCTAATTCCGTATATCAAACTAAAGTTGAAATAATAAGCTAATTTGAGAAACAAGTCAACGGAATATGTCACGATAAATGAAAAAAAAAGGAGATTCCGGCTAAGCGTCCTCTTTCCCACAGCAGATTTTTTTTTTTTTTAGCAATTTTCAAGAATTTGTTATGGCATACACTTCTTTATTTTCCGACAAAAGTATTATTTGTGACTTAACATAACATAAATTTCAAACAAACTATTTGTTGCAACTTTAGTAAAATTTATCAATAAATTCTTCCAAGCTTTGTTTGAATATTATTTCAAGGCTGCTATCATCTGCATTTGAATAAAATGTTCATTCGGGATACCAGTTTAGTAAAGGTCTAAATGAAAAATTCAAACAAATTTAAAGAGCCGCAAGATATAATAGAACCTAAATTATCCTGTTTACGTGTGAACAATTCCATCACAAGATGCCCATAATCAACTAAACAAAATCCGTAAACAGAAAAATCAATTGAGAGTAATTCATATGCTATCGAAACTTCTCCTTTCAAAGTTTTTGAATCTTTTCAATAAATCCAAGCATTATTTCAAGGCTGCTATCATCTGCAAAGATAAAATCAAGTTTAGTTCTAGTAAATTATTTCAAATTTCATGCAGTAAGTCAAAGCCTAAGAGACAACCAAATGATTCTTCCCCCTACTATTTATTGATATTATTCCTTCCAACCCCCCCAACCAAAAAAAAAAAAAGACAAAGGTTTGGCATGTTGAGGGAAACCCTCTTATTCTTGAAATTCAAAATTTGCAAATACGCGTTCTGTCATTAGTATTGGCAAATACTGAACTTCGATAATTGAAATGCCGGTGAAATATTGAACAATTGTTTTCATGTGAAATTTATCACACAAAGCTTTTAAATACCCTTTTTAACTCAATGACAGTAAAATCAAGTCTACAAGTTAATAACCAAGAGCAACTTCAAGAAAAATGTTTTAGTTGATTTTCTTGAATATTAAGTAATAAAGTAAAAATTACTTTCATATTCTAAAGGCATAATACATAAACAGATAATAAACTTGGCTTTGTGGCAATATGCCTTCAACTTTGGGTGTGCGCAAGTAGGCAGTATTAACTTGTATAAAGTTGAACACTTAAAAATCTTGATATGGCGTTGACACATAAATTTTGGAGTGTACAGATGATCATTTTGTAAGTTGGTTGGTCAACTGACAAAGTGGAGACAAGTTGAGATGCTAACTTGTGCATAGTCAAAGTTGGAGGGCATACTTGAGGTTGAAGCTAAATTTAAGGCATTTGTATGTATTATCTATCTCTAAACTACATCATAGACCATAAAATTCCAAAACAACATGCACTCACCTAGTCTGGGTATCGTATGTCCTTTAGGATGGTGCATCACTTGTGGGTCCACAAAAGATTCCAGTAGAACCTCACCGTCTTTTTTCTGGAAATCCGTCTCTCCTTATAAAAGAAAAAATAACTACATTTATATTAATTGTATTGGAAAAAACAATTAATCATTTTTATTTAATAATAATAAGAAGGTAAGCATCCAACTCTTGATTCAGAATTACTGGTTCATGAATTAATTGAGCCCAGTAAGTCTGGTTAAGATGTTAAATTTGATAGGGAAGATGAACTACTCCTTTATTAGCTGTCATAGTGGCCTTATCTGCGATATTTCGAGGAAATGAGATCTCTAAGACAATGGTCTTTTCAGATCTTTTATGTGTAAAAAATGCAGATTTCTTGTAAAAGGGTCATAAAACTAAAAAAAAAAAAAAAATGTAAAGGGCTACGAACCATTTCTCCTGTTAAAATTTGTCAAAAATAAAGATTAATTTTTGTCCTGCGCTTCATTAAAATACTAACCAGATAAAAGAAATTATATTATGAAAGTACCTAAGAAGTGAAGGGATGGGCAGTTGATAGGAGATGAAAATGCATTTGCTGCCAACTTTGGTACCCCAAATGAAGGCCCTCCAAATTTAGCCCCAGATATTATGATGACAAACTTTATTTCTGGTACTTTTGTTAGAGCCACTCCTTCCCTTTGCATGCCTGGTATTGCTGCACCTAAAACTGATCCCTGTTTCCCCCAACAATCAAAAAAATAGAAAAACAGATAAAATGTCAGAGGAAGGTTAAGATTTTGGCCCTCGAGATATCTGAATGAACATATTGGACCTTCAATTAGTTAAAGTATTGCACTTTTCATCCTTCTGCTTGCGACTCTTTCTGAATTTACCGAATTATCAGCCGTTACACTATTAGTCGACTATGTGTAGTGTTTAGTATCTATTGTTACTCAATCTTGGAAGGTAATATACAGTAGTTCCAAAGATATTCTAAATATGACGTATTTCTAATATAAAGGGACCAAATACACACATTTGTTTTAATTAAAGGTTAAAATGCTTAGTCTGATATCATAAGGATCAAACAAGAATTTATTAATAACTGAGAGACTAATGTCATTTTCTACTCAAATTGTAACTGGTCATAAGAGATTATTTTTTCGTTTCTGCAGGAACAGAAAAAAAAAACAAAGAAAATGGGAGTACTTAATAAAGCTTACTTGTGAGAAACCAAGAACTCCATCAAAAGGTCCATGTTTTGACATAAAATCTTCTATGTACTCGAGGCATTCTTCAAAGTTGTAGAACTCTGTGAAATCCTACAATCAAAAGACACTTAATTTAATTCTTCAATTTTGATTCTTCCATGATGTTGTAAACAAAAACTGATAGGCTTAATGCATATGCAGACTGATAGGCTTAATGCATATGCAGCCCCTGAATTTGTTCTTTTTTTCTATTTTGCGCACTTAGCGAGTGTTATTCTGTTGAACTCATGAACTTGTCTAAATGTACATCGTAAACCAATCGACTTACGTAGGATTATGCTTGATGTAGCAACATGCTAATATATATTCTAATTTAATTATCCATCTTAACTAAAATTAGACAATTGATGGGGGGGGGGGGGGAAGGTAAGCTCTTAATTAAGGAAATTTGATGGAAGAGCAGAAACCAGCGCATGTGACACTAAGAATAGCTTACCACATGTCTAAAATATTACTTCACCTTCATTACCACAATTTGATTTTTGCTTCTATTAAAAATCAAATTTAGAGAGTTTGATAGACACACTTGAGGACGAGTTCGAGTTGACTAAACAATCTTTTAGTTGAGGGTGCATAAAATGGAAAAAAATGACAAGTTTAGGGGGTTGCATATGCATTAAACCAAACTGATAACAGGGGTAGTAAATTTCAATCTTGATTAATTCTTCATTGTCAGTTTGATTATGAAAATATTCAATAAATATGAGCAGAAATAAAGTAAGTGAAGGATTGGATTGGATGAATCATCCTAAGGGGTGTAATCCGACAGTTGGGATCTTTCCACTCTTTATCAGAGATTTCTAGTTCAGGTCGTCTAAATTAAGAATTTCTTGGTCGGCGTGAATCCAAATTTGTCAATATACAAGAACCACTCCCAAGAGGTGTAACCATTCGGTTGAGATCTTTTCATCCTTAGTTAAAGATTTCAGGTTCGAATCATGTAAAGTTAAATAGGACCAATCGATAAGTGAGGTTTGGATACCAAATGACTTCAAAAAAAAAAAAAAAAAAAAAAAAAGGGGGGGGGGGGGGGATGGGATATGAACCAAATGTTACCTTATTAGATTGAAACCATTCAAAGTAAGGAGGATCAAAGAAACCTTCAAGTGCAGATTTTCCCTGAGCTGGAAAAGGTGCATCCAAGAAAACCAAATCTAATTTTCCAGTGACGGATTCAGGCCAACGGAGAACCAATTTCTTGAGGATTTCAGCACTGCCTCTAAAGCCATGGAGACATAGGATTCTTGGTTTCTTCTGCTCTGATTCTTTTGTTTCCATGTTTGGTAGACTTTGTTAGATTTTTTATTTTTTTTGAACTTTGGAAAATGTAAGACCATTTAGCATAAACGGCTATAGTTGTCACGTGGTCCGTTAAAGTACATTCAGCCAAAATTGACCAACAACTACCATAGTCCATACTGTTGGTGGGCTTGAATGTTTTTAAAAACATACAAATGAAATTATTGAATGTTCGGATATGAATTGATTGATATTTGAAGAAAAAAATAGTATTTGAAGTTAAGTTGATGTTGGGTTTGGATATGAAAATAGAGCTAAAGTTTTATGAATAAAAACCTGAAAAGCTCGTATTCAAATTTGAAGTTGAATAATAGGCCAAAAATTATGAAGAGAGACTTACTTGAAATATCTCAAAATATTTTTCAAATGAATCCCTTTTGATTCAATGCCTCTCCTTTTCCAATCGTTTTCGCACAGTTATACAATATTAGTTTGAGATTAAATTTAGCGATATGGTTTGCGAGGTTTATATAGTCTATACAAACTTGCTTGAGATTGAGGCTAGTTATTATCGTTGTCCTTCATATATGTCCACTAACGAGAAGAGGTAGGGAAAACTTGAGTTCAATTTCTATGATAATGAATATGAGCGCAATTAAAATTTCTAGAGAATTATACGTCTATGTATTGATAAGATTGTTTGCTTGTATGTTGGATTTATTTTGCTTTTGGATTTCAAAATTGACACAATTAATTTTGATTCGCACCGGATATGCCTATTATTGGGTAAAACACTTATTACCAAAATATTCTCCTTTTTCAAAGTTTGAACACAGGACTTTACTTGTGGACAGAAGAATCCACGCCCTTTGGTGGTAATTACATAATTAATTAATTCATATATTTACTTTATAAAAATAAATTTATCGAGGCAAGTTGAATTAATTTGGTATAAACATCCAGTGCGAGTAAGTATCAACCCATCTTTATCAGTTTAACTTCAAAACATTGAAATGCTTATATATAATTGACACATAAAGGGTTTTATTATATAGTACATCACAAGAAATTTACATGAGCCAAGACTAGATACAACCTAAATGAGGGCTCTTCTTTGAGGTACAACTTTGCTACAATTGACAAGGTAAAATTAAGGTACAAAAACAAACCATACATAACATGTTTTTTGACAAATTACTCCAATTATGTGACCATAGTAGTATAGTACCACCCACCAGGCCACCATACATATTTTACAACAATCTGTTTTTTCTTCTTCACACATGAGCATGTAAATACAAGTAAAAGCTAAGGTTTGTTCCTAAAATGGTTGAGTGCAAGTTGAGCATCACATTTAGCCCCAGCAGTAAATGCTTTAAAGAATTCTAGATAAGTAAAGGCTCTGAACACCGGTTCATTGTGAACCAAAGCAGTGGCCGGTTTTATTAAAGACTCGGGTGATGGACTGAGAAACACACCAATTGTGGTTCGAGCCTCTTTCGGGTGTGTCACCACGCGATGAACCGGAGTTATGAACCTGTCATTGCTTATTACCTGCACAAAAATGAATGGTAAGATCTCCCGACTTTTCTATATTTATTTCTGTTATTCATCCTTTTTTATGAGAAGAAATTTTAAACTTTTAATGCATTAAAATAGCCTTAAGGACATTTCCGTCATTTTAAACGGAAGAAGAAATATCGACATTCTTTTTTTACAACACATTTTCGATGACTTGTTATTGTTTAAATACTTCTATCCAAATTTATAGCTATTTACTATTAAAAAAAAAAAAAACATATTAAACAACAACAACAACATCACTTGTATAATTTGCAGAGTGGAGTGCGGAGAGGGTAGGAGTAAGTTTCACACTTTTTGTTTTGTAAGAAGTATTATTCAACTCTTCACACTTATCGGGGCTGAGTAGTCAAACAGGCTCTTAAGGTGCATTTGGTATAGAGGAAAATATTTTTCAGGGAATATTTTTAATTTTCTTTTAAATATTTGGTTGGTCAAATAGTTTGGAACATATTTTTACTAGGAAACAATTTTCTAAAAATAACGAAAATGAATTCTCTGATGGAAGCAGAGGAAACAAGTTGCATATACGGTATTCTATGTTAATTGTCTTCCCCACCCACCCCCACCCCCACGCCACCCTTAACCCCCCCTCCCACGCAACCCCTCACCTCCTACCGCCACTCCTGTCTCCCGCTCCTCACCCCGACCCTCCACTCCCCGCCCCTCGTCCCCTCACCCCCCACCCACCCCACCTTTAGTCCCATAGTACTTGTATTTGTCTAAATTATGTATAATTAATGTTTTTAAGACAATATTTTTGTTTACTTAGTGACCACCAGAAGATAAGTAAGAAATTTATATTTTCTAAAAATCATATTACTTTATACCAAACACACCCTTAATCCTCTTATATTTGATCACTGACAAATGTAACCAACCTCTAAAAAGATCCAACCTTTTGAAACCCAAAACCTTTAAATTTCGTACAATTATCACAGGAAAGTACCTTCAATTGTAGACCAGGAATAACAATTATAGCATGAGGATCAGGGTGAACACCTATCCACTGACCATCCTGAAGTATCTGAAGTCCAGGGACATCACATTGGTGAAGCAATGTTATGAGATTTGGATCAGAATGTACTGGCATTCCAAGTGTTAAACTTGGATCTGGGCATGGGATATGATGATTAACAGATAGCATATGAGTTTTACTCAATTCCCCTTCAAAGTACCCTGAATTTAGTCCTAATCCTTTACATATCATATCCAAAATCTTGTAAAGTAGCTTCCTTGTTGCTATTGAATACTCACCCACCACTTCTCTGCCAAAAAAATAAATAAATAAATAAAAGAAGAAGAAGAAGAATATAGGCTTTAAGTAAATGTAAATGTATGTACATAACATTAGTTGTGATGTGTTTCTCTTCACGTATTTGCATTTTTTAATATAAAAAAAATCAGTTTTAATGCTTAAAATTTCAAATGTAACATTTTTTATCAATTAGACAAGTGCAAGCAATTTTATTTTTAGCATATAAAAAGTGTGTAGTAAGATTTAACAACTTATGCTACAAAAAGGCAGTTCTAGAACGTTATATAAAAATTTATCATTTAATTTAGTTATGTTAAAGGAAATAAGGGAGGTGAACGTAATATTCCAAATCTTAAAGGAGGTTTGTGTGATAAATACATACCTGGAGGGAGGTCTCTGAAATTATCCCTTAATAATAATTGGTTAAAAAATTATTATACAAAAGAAATTAAAATAAGAGAGGTAAACATAGCCACAAAGAAGGTAAGTTAAATAAGATCAAACTTGAGGGGAGGTTTATGTAATTTTTCATTTAGCTTTTTGTCTATAATGATTTTGTTGATATATTACTCTAACTTGAGTGACTTTATTGATATGAAACAAACATAAGTGACTTTGGTAGTGAATTTGCTAAAGTTGAATGACCTTTTAAGTTATTCACTCTCTAATAAATGCTATGATATTTATGTGCTTATAAAACTTTTGAAACTTATGACTTTAAACATGTCATAATATTTGTGTGATTATGAAAAATGTTTAATAAAAGGTTAATTGGCAAGTGTAAAATTAATTGTTTTCAAATTTAGAAGTGGATAATTCTTTTTAAAACGAACTAAAAAAAATGTTGTCACATGAACTCAAACGGATGAAGTATTATATATATATATATATATAAAAGTGATATTCTTTACTAAACAAATTAAAAAGAACACATGCATAAATTAAAGCAGAGAGACATATATATTACCGATATTTGGTAGGCTTATCAGGCCAAAACTGAATGTACTCCTCTAAAGGATGGCAACGATGAGTAAGATTATCTCTCCAGTAGTGTAACTCTTCAGTATCATATGATAAAGTGCTAGAATAAATCCTGCAGCTTTTGTGGATGTCATTTGAGTAAAATTTTGTCTTGTATTCACCTGGCAATTTGAAGAACTCCTTGTACATATTCATTGTATCATCCATTAGATTTTCACATACTCCATGGTTTAACACCTGCACATAATAAGCAAAATAATAGAATTACTTGTTCATCCTTAATTAAAAGTCTCTAATTTGAGTCCTAGATATGAAATTGTCTTTGATAGAGAGCGTTTTACTTCCAATATTGGACTTCCTATCCACTAGAGGAGGATTTTCCTTGCCATAATTAGCAGACAGCAGTGTCACGAGACATCGTTTCGTCGAACTTTTTTTTAAAAAAATAAATAAATATGCATATGTAGATAATTAGCAAAATGAAAATATTGAAGATAATTAAACATAAAAATGACACTACTAGTAATATAAGGGTGCAAGACTGAACGGCCAACCCCCTACAATATAAGGAGCAATAAAACCAATTAAACTAGAAGTCGTTCTTAGGCAAGTTGGTCTATATAAATGGAATAATTACAGCCAAATATCATTCGGCCATCTAGTTTACAGAATATGTACACAATGTATAAGTAGTGTACAGTTTATACATATAATATACATATTTATACATATAATATACGTACATATACATACCTATACACAACATATATAGCCGAAGTGTATAGATAGTGTATACTTCAGCCGTGTTTGGTAAACTAGTTGGCCGACTGGTATATTTACGTAATTTTTCAATATATAGATATCCTTAACCCTAGTACGCGAAGTTTATTTCTTCGTGTATTGTGTGTTTTATTGACTTTAGGTGTGTTTTTTTTATCGAAATGTCATAGTCAAAGAAACTGCTTATTTGAAAGTTAAAAGCATTCTAAAAGGGGATTATTGAAGCAACCTTAAAACTCTAGGTTTGAAAAACTACTCATTTGTTAACGAAAAATCATGCATACACCACCGCAGTCACAATTCATAGACGCAAACAATCCTTGACTAAAAACAATTTAAGTAGAAAAAAAGAAATTAAATTGTACCTGAAAGAACCCAAATTCTTGGCATGCTCTAACAACTTGCTTTATTGTATCATCTGGATGATTATGGGCCAAGTCTATGAGTGGTGTGTCATTGAAAATAGGAAATTCAAGCTTGCCTGGTCTACTTTCGGGTGGGAAAATATATGTTTTTGGCACAGATTCAACATCTGACCAATTTGAAATCAAGATTTCCATTTTCTTGGTTTTCAATTTTCTCTTCAAAAAGATACTTTGAATTCTGTTGTGTGTTTGATCTATTTGTAATTAGATGATATGTATATATAACACGAGCACTCAAATTATTTTGTTGTACTATATATATATATATATATATATATATATATTGAACAAATGATTTTATTGTTTTTAATTAAGGAATAGTACTATATATACAAATTTGTACTTAGATGACATGTATAAATAAAATGAGAACTCAAATTATTACGATTATTTTTATTAAGAGATAGTACTATATGTACAAATTAACAAATGATTTTGTTGTTTTTAATTATGGAATAGTACTATATATTCAAACAAAAGAGATATCAATTTCAAGATGTGAGGACAAGGGCAATGTTAGAGATATATCGACCTTTTAGATTCCATGAGCCTTGTTTGGAACAAGGAGGGGAGTTGCATTATTAGTAGCAGTGTTTTAAGAGGCGGGGGGCGCGATAAGATTTTGGGAAGACGGGCATTAAAGGTAAGTCCGAGCATATACGGGGTATATAAGTATCATACGGGGCGTATGTTTCATATATCTTCAATTTATAATTTTATTACTAAAAAATAAGTAAATGTAAAGTTTTCGTTAAAATTCTGCAAATAAATCACCAATAATATAAAAAGAATTATTATAATTATTATTTGAGAAAGATAACAACACAAAAAATTATAATAGCCTAGATAATCTTTGAAATGAAATCTTCATTCACTTCATCATCAATCTCCAGATCTATTAGTCCTTCCCACCCTCAACTAATATTTGCACTAACTTTTATTTATATATTCAAAGAAGGAGAAGGGCAAAAAGTGTAAGAGCAATGACAAAAAATGGATGAAGTTGCTTCAGGAATATAATGCTACAAAATCTCTATCATATAAATTTCAGACATAATTATCTAAAAAAATTATTAATGACTGTGCTATTTTCTATGAGAGTTGCTTTCTTTATTTATGTATTTTAAGAAAAATCACTATAACATGATAACATAAAGTATAAATATCATTACACCAATAATAAAAATCATAATCTAAAATTACTTTTAAAACAATAAACATTAAATTTAACGCCCGGGGCATACGCCTTTACGCCCGGAGCTTACGCTTTTGCTCCCGAGACTTACACCCCAATTTATAAGGCATACGCCCTATAAATCTACGCTTTTCATTTACGCCTCGGAGCGTTTTTGGTACGCCCCGCCTCGGAACTCGCCCCGAAAACGCCTCTGAAAACACTGATTAGAAGAGTAAATTTCAATTTATTTTAACGGTGGGGAAACAATATCCTCTCCATCTTTTGAATGAGACTAATTGTTGGAAAACATTTGAGATGATAATGCTAAAGAAAAAACACTATATATACAAACAAAAGAGATCAATTTGAAGATGTGAGGACAAGGGCATTGTCAGAGATACATCGAGCTTTTAGATTCCTTGAGCATTGTTTGGAACAAGTAGGGGAGTTGCATTATTAGAAGAGTAAATTTCAATTTATTTTAACTGTTGGAAACCAATATCCTCTCCATCTTTCGAATGAGACCAATTGTTGGAAAATATTTGAGATGATAATGCTAAAGAAAAACACTTAATCAACAATCAAGAATCAAGGCACAACTATTAGTAATAAAAGAAGAGACAGAGTTTTTAAAAAGTAACAGTTTGAACCATTGGAAACTAGATTTGTAGGACTATAATTTGAATATAAAATTCATGCCCATATATCCTGAGACTTATATCTTTGAAGTTAGCTCTTATTTCACTTTGGACATATTTTTCAATTAGCACTTCCAAATCACTTCTCCCTACTTTCAAATACACCCCTAATACGTCTCACTTATATTTTCAAGTTCGAATAATTTCTTTAAAGTTATTAACTTTCGTTTACATGCAAAACAAAATATTTGTAGCACATTTTAGCGTTCACTGAGAACTTGGGATTTAGGAGCTTGTAACTTTACAAAATATTTACAAAGGCACCAAATGTAAGAAATTCACCAAAAACGATATATGTATATCAGAGTTATCAAAGGTCACCGGCACATGCTTTATAATATCTCAACATCTCCATTCATCTTTGTAGTTGTTTCACCGAAGAAATTAAGCTCGTATTAAGTTTTCACCATGTTATTTAAATTATATCTTGTTTTTCAAAATTGTTTGAATTGTAATCGCTATTCGAAAACTTCAGACAAAAGGTTGATGTTAATCTTACAAGTTGTTCCATGGAAAGGCAGTTTCCACCCTTTTATTTAAGTTATATTCCGTTTTTAAAATTATTAAATTATAGCCGATATTTGAAAACTTCAAACAAAATATTGTTGCTCCTCATCCTTATTCAATTCCAATCATATAAGTCTGAAGTTTTTAGAAAGCAAAACTTCAACTGCCTATGTCTGAAGTTCTGATGAAAATATTTGAAGTTTGGCACAAGCAATATGTCAAACTTCAGACATTTTGTCCTTATAACTTCAGACCCGTGACATTTTGTCCTTATAACTTCAGACCCATGTATGTCTGAATTTTGTAACTCTAGATGTGTATATTTTCAACTTCAGATAAGTTGATATTAATTTTAAAGTGGTTTAACTTACAAAAATTTATATACTTCAGCTATGGCTTAAATAGCCGTTCTCAAATAGGCTATATGTTCACTTGTCCCAATTCCATGGCCAAACTACTCAAATCTATCCCATTATTTTGGGTGACTATTTCTCAGTTTATGGGATCTTATTGGACCAGAGATATTTAGGCTTCATCCATCAAGTAATAAGTGGCCCAGTTTGTTGTATCCAACCAAACAAGTAGAAGTAGGCCACTTCTGCTATCCATTTTGAAGGTTTCCTTTCCTTTTAAGGACAGTTACCGATGATTATCACCTGATCACGTATAAATTATCAATGTATAGAACTTAAGCTCGTAAATTATTGGTTCTTAGAGATTAGAAAATCAACAATGATTTCCTAGCAGCATGATTTGAACTGTCAAACTTATAGATTGGAAGTGAAATTGATTTCTATCTTTCCCTTTTTCATTATCTTGTAATATGATTTATGTGCCATTCTGCTTTGATATTATTGTTTGCTTCCCGCTTATTTAAGGTATTTTGATTTGCATTTAAGTGAGTTAGAAATTTTTTATTATGTGTCACACAATTGACACTAGTTGCGTGAGGTTTTTTTTTTTTTTTTTTTTTTTTTTTTCAAGTTCATGGACCCAAATTTTACACATTTGAGTCCACAAACTTTCCATTTTTATGCAAGTAATTACACGGTCTGTCCTTGAAATGGACTGGTCTTTAATTTTTGTCCTTCAAATGGGCTGGTCTTTAATTTTTGTCCTTCAAAATTGTACTTATACCTAGGAGACATAAGTTCTTTAAGGGAGCTAGCATAACTTGTGAATATTATAATACGTACCTTATGCCCCTCTAGGCGTAAGTTCGATTTTGAAGGGCTAAAATTAAAGATCAACCCATTAGAAGGACAAAAATTAAAGATCAACACAAAATAGGGACAAAAGTGCCAAAGACCCATTTTTTATGTGAAATTTAAAAAAGTCTCACACACTGTCAATAATATAAATCACAAAGTAGAAAAATTCAGCAAATTAAAGGAGTTTCGTCAGTAGCTTCAGATCATGACTAATAAGTACTAACTGAAATATCAAAATCAGAGAGAGGCTGAGATCATATCTAATAATAGTCTGATACATGATGTTAATTGTTACATAAGCACCTTAACAACTACAGCTTTAGGAATTTCATTTTCCAGGTAATTCCGTGCTTAACATGCATACTATTTTAGGCTTTTGTTCGTGTACTAAAGAGAGGTTGCATATTCAGTAACACCTTTCTTTTTAATGACGGTGGTATCCACGTCAATTTGTGTGTACACTTCAACTATTTAACGGACATTTGATACGTACCACAAGCATAAAAGTGTTGAATAACTATATTCATAAAACATTAGACAGGTGAAAATCAACAATATTCAATTTAATTGCTTGTATGAAAGAATTACTCCCTAATAATAGTGTGTTTGTAATATTAACTTTTATCATCCGTATAAATAAATACTCAATATAAAATAAATCGCAAGCATCACAAATTGGTCTCACAGCAATTGGTGATAAAATACTTGGAAAATTTTAGTCAATGTTTTACAAAATTCCTAAATGGTGCTTGACAACTCTTTGCCAGTTACTTCAATGTCTTTTGACACATCACCTAACATGTGTTCATGATTTCAGTAGCCACATACATAAATTGATTAAACACTTATTAAGCCATATGATTGGCCTACAATTAAAATAAATTCCTCAAACTTGGTGCATAGAGAACCTTCTGTGACGCATGTCAAGCCATAAATCTTCTTATTATAAGAATCTTTTTTTATTATTTACTCTTACTTTTTTGGATAATAATATTTTAGTTGTTAAATTATGCTTTTAATCCTCGTGATATATGACTCATCATATTTAATTATTTATTAATTAAAATAGGTACTTTTGATATCTTCATGTAGATAATACATTATTACTTGACCATTTTTAGAATTATATTACCGTCAAATATGAAGTAACAATATAAATTTAACATAACAATGATAAATAAGTGGTGGAACGATTAGCAAATATAACAAAATTTGTGAATATTCACAAGCAAAAAAGATTAAAAAAAAAAAGCACAATGCAATTAATTGAAAATTCAACGGGCTTAGTAAGATATTAGAGGAGTAAAACTAAAATTTATCAAACTTTAAAATTATTCAGGTTCAGAGCACCGACAGCAAGACTTTGTGAAATTAAAATGCATGTAGGTCGTTTACTCGTTCAAATAAACTTTTTTTTTTTTTTTGATTAATTTATGGAGCATTATTGTTTTAGTTTAATTTAATAATTACCATCTCCAATGATCTACCTGTAAACGGCTATAATACAGCTAAGCAAAACCACACCTTTTTTATTTTTTTATTTTTTTTAAGGTAAAGCTAACACACCCATGTTGGGTGGTAAGCAAAACCACACCGAAGGGGAAGATATAATATAAAATCATCCTATATGACCCAAAGTTAATCTATCTCCATCATCATTGCTCCCACATTAAAAAATAATGCAGACATTAATCAACAACAACAACATACCCAGTGAAATCCAATAATGTAGGGTCTGAGAAGAGTAGAGTGTACGCAGACCTTATTTTTATCTTGGGAAGATAGAAAGACTGTGTTCGGTAGACCTACGGCATAAGAACAAACAATTCAAAGCATGATGAAAAAGAAATAACGAATAAACCATGGAAATAAAGTAATACAATAGTCAAAGGACAAAAAACAACAAATATTAACAAAAACGAATTGAAGGGCAAGAAACTACAAGAGCAATACTTACGACTACAAGTATGGAAGGAAATGCAGACATGAATTAAATTTTAGTTTATTTAAAATGATCAAATAATTACTTACCACGTATTCTAACACTAAGATTAAGCATTTGATCCCACGTTAAAGAAAATAATGCAGAACTTAATTAAATTGTAGTTTATATTGAAAATGATCAAATAAGCACTTGCCACGCATTGTAACACTAAGATCAAGCATTAAGCCGCAGGATATTGCGGAATCTGGGCTGATTAAATTGGGGCATAGAGAAAAAAAAAAAAAAAGCCGCAGGATATAATTAGCATTAATTAATTAGAATCTAAATTATTTTGGATTGTGGTATCAGTGTTGGATCATAGATGGTGAGAATAGAAATATGCCGACCACGCTAATGTTGGTTGAACTGTCCTGGTGCAGTGGTGTGATATCAACTCTTACTTTTTATAATCATTATGTATTTGAAATTCTTGATCTAACTAATTCAAATTTATTTCGTCTAGATCCTCAAAAGGAGCAAAACACTATATATCAAGGAATTCTTTCATCAATACTTAAACCTGCGACATATAATTAAAAGTATCGGTAACTATCATTTCGATTTCTCATCAATAGTGTTTCAAATGTGGTACATTCAGATAATATAAAATTTAATGATGGTATTAAAATGCTCCCTTTAATTCGTAAATTGAAAATTTTCTTCTACTTTTTCCATGTGGTCCTTTTTTTCCCCTTGCTTTCCATCCGGTGTGCAATAGTGTTTTGGGATTCGATTAATTGACGCGTAGTTTTACTCTAAGAGGTAAAGTATTTCATTACAAAAGCAACTCAAAAACTAATCGAATACACAAATTTTCCCGTTTACTTTCAAAAATTTCTCATCCAAATTTTAGTCAAAGTTTAACCAAAACTACAATCCGACTCCCACATATCCTACATATTAATTCCCACCATCAAGAATTGTAGCGGGATAGATAGGATCCTTAACCATTAATCAAAAGTCTTTGATCTGAGTTATGGGAATAGAAAAGACCTTGGTAAGGACCAGGGAGCGTTTTTCAATTTAATGGGTTTTACGCGGCGCAAATCCGAATTGATCAAAGGCCTAAAGAGAGTATTAGATACTAGGAAAAAAAAAAAAAAAGCATATCGATTCCCACTTTTCTTTCTGCTGTTTGATTTTTCCTCTTTTAGACATATTATAAGCTATCGATCAATATCATCTGTTTCTATATTTCGTTTGTTATTTGCTAATTAAAATTTAGTTTGGAAAAGGAAAGGATCAGTTTGATTTTGAAAGCTTAACGCGGATGTATAGAATAGATAAATACAAAAATAAGTTGGGCAAATGATTGAGAAAATTATACATACAAGTAATAAATCACAACTAAGTAGATAATGACATTTTACTTAACATGAGAAAATGACCCCCATATTGTTTCGTTTTTCTTTGGTGGCTTTTAGGTACATCATCACGGAAGAAAAACGCAATGGTCCCTTGCCATATTTTTCAAGAAAGTATTTGGTTGTATCTGTCGGGTGTGAACAGCGTACTATTATATAGGAAGTAGGTTGAAAAAAAAAAAAAGGGAAGTTGCTTATAAGGTATTCTATACTTTTAAGAGTGTGAGATTTTTTCAAATTTTTGTGCGATTTAATTAAAGGTGGACAGTATTATACCATGTTAAAAGAAAGGTGATTTTAAAAACAGCATTGACTTTTGATTATGAAGGTTTATCCATGAGTCTTTTTTGTTTTTGTTTTTCATCTGGTGTCTTCTTTGCATTGGATTATTAAATTCACTTCGTGTAGGACCATTCGAGTCTTTCCTCTTAAGATTTTTTTCATACCTAGGATTTGAATTTTCAAGACCTCTAATTAAGGGAGAAACGGCTCCATCCGCTGCACCGCATCCTTGATGGTTATCAAAAATCACCTGTTTCTAGTGCATTGGATATAGGTTCATTTAAATATCTTTGGACTGTTTTACTCAATAATATATTTTAGTTAATTTTTCATTCCAACTTGAGGTTGAGGTTTTTTAAGTTTGAAAACAGGTTCTAATCACTTTTAAATAAAACTTTTTTTCCTCCACGAAATTTCAACATTTTTTAAAAATGAAATGCATGTTGAGACACAACTTTAATTTTTTCCAACTTAATTCTAATTTTTTTTTTTCTTTTCAAATAGCCTCAAATGTTTATGCAAATGCCTGCGATATACTCCATGCTAGACAATGGCAAGCATGGGCCCGGCACGAAAAATGGATTAGTTTAGTAATAGAGATAATTATAATTGAGTTAATATAAATAGCATTTTTTATAGTCCCATACTTTCAAGTACAAACAAAGTAGTTGAGCGCTAGCATAATTAGTTTTCTCTCCGAATATAGTAAAAAGAAAACTTTTAAAATTTACGAACTCAGTCATAATTTTAATGAACTTATTATCATAAAATCCTAAACTATTTATAATTATCTCTTATCTTCTGCATTGTTAGGGAATTGGTCTATCACAAAATAAAAGCAAGCAAGTTATTAAAAATTAATATGGTTTAAGTCCAATAGAATTTTTCTTATTTGTTTGCACAGTTTTTGAAAAAGTCATATAATTTCAATACGGTGGTAATTCACTACACTCTCCGTTTTAAAATATTTGTCATGTTTCACTTCTCGATATTTTATTAACTAAATCAAATTATATTAATTTAATATTTTACAGTTAAAATTTAGATATTCGAACTACACGAAAAATACTACTAAGCCGCAACTCACTTCAGTGATACATCTTAAAATGTTAATCAAAATTTCTTTTTAAATATTTTAAACTATCAATTATTGTGACTTATGGTATTTCTTACGTAGTTTCATATATATATAAATTTTATTTAGAAAAAATTAAATGTTTTATGTTCAACTTTATGATTAAAATTTTAAAAATTTAACTCTCGAAATTCAAAATGTGCTACATAAATTAAAAGGGAGGCAGTATATATTCCAGTATAAAGAATTGTTTGTCAAAAAAAATGAAAGAGCCTAAATTTATAAGAATAAGAAAATTGAAGAAAGTAGAATTATGCGGTTAAGTTAGCAAAAAGAACATTGGCATATGCTTGGAGGCCAGAACAACACGTGTAAACTCACGTAGGGGAGTAAAAAGGTGACCGGAAAGTTTTATCATGGGCCAGGCAGGGCAGACATTAGTTGTGTGATATTCCTCTCAAAATTTGCCATGTGGAATTTGGTGGGTTCTATGTCAGCACTCTCTCTCTCTCTCACCTACATTTACTTTGGTTTTCTATTTTATTTATTTATTTTTCTCTCTTCTCTTTAATAATCCCGTTTCTGCTTCCCTCTGTATATTTTCTCTCACTTTTACATTATATCTTCACCTCTAAAATATAATCGAAAAAAATGGATTGAGACTACCTCAAATTTCTTTTTTCAATTTTCTGTGTTTCCTAAATTTTTTTCCTAACATTCGCTAATAAGTATTTATTTCTAAAAATTAAATATGGTTCTAGAATTAACACTACAAAAAAATGAGTAATTTACGGAGGTTGAAAGTTGCAATTCGCCTGGGTTTAGCCTCCTCAAGCAATTAGAGGAGGTTAAAACCTCCCCATATTATAATTTTCAACCTCCGCAAATTATCTCTTTTTTTTGTAGTGTAAAAAATACTCCCTCTGTTTCAATTTGTTTTAACCTATTTCTTTTTTAGTTCGTGTCAAAATGAATGACCTCTTTTCTAATTTAGAAACAAATTCACTTTATGAATGATTTACAGTCACACAAATTTTCAAGGCTTATTTTGAACCACAAGTTTCAAAAGTCTTCCCTCTTTCTTAAATGTCTTGCCTAGTCAAATGGGTTCATATAAATTGAATTGGAGGGAGTAAGTAAACAAAATAAATTTCTATAAACGAATTTCATTTTGCTGTTTCGGGTTCCTATTCTTATACAATCGGTGTGCTTACATAAATTGTTTCCAACTCATTGCGTGATTTTTTTTTTTTTGGAATAGATAATATCACTCTTAAATCTATTACGTGTTGATAGAAGAAAAATTCAATATGAATCATCTCCAAAACAAACGAAAAAGGGTAAATTTTAATGAGTTTTCCCTTTAACAAATAAAAGTAAATACAATGGAATAATTAAAATTACTTTGAGTTTTAAGTTTTAGTTCCTAAAACTTGTAAACTACTTTTAGATTAAAACTACATAAAGAAAAAGAAAAAAACATAAAGATGATTGTTAATCTCATATAATGAGCATGACAATGATGAAGCAAAATTCTAGTGAGAAATTTAGAAACTCTGTGATTACTTGAAGCTTCACTTTTTCTAATTTTGCTTTTGATTCTATATTTATTGTCAAATCTAGAACCCCATTTAATTTTCCAAAATAAAAAGAAAGTTCAGTCTTTTGCATATATTGGGAACACAATCAGTGAAAACATTGGGAAAAATAAGAGAAAAATCAAAAGCTTTGGCTAGTATCAATATAATTTTACAAATAGAAGATAAGATCATAATCGGAAAAGGCTCAAATATGTCATTCAACTATCGAAAATGGCTCATTTATGCCACTCATCTCGTTTATTTTACAATAGGAAATGGCTCATTTATGCCATCGAATTATAGGAAATGGCTCATTTATGCCATTGATCGATAGTTTGACTCATTTATCATCGCTTGTTAATATAAATGACTCATCCATGCCATATTTCATTAAAGCTGGTGTTACAATACCATATATGACACGTGGCCTCCAATTAGAGGTCTACATCGTTTAATTAAATCAACCCAATTTAGTAGGGATAATTAAATCAACCCAATTTAGAAAAAAAAAAAAAGAGAAGCATATAAGTGATAAGTACAAAAGAATAGAACTAAGGAAAATAAGTGAAAGACAGTGCACCATATTCCACTTGTAATTATGTAGGGATGAGTTGGATGGCATATTTAAGCCTTTTCGTAAAAAAAAAAAAAAAAAGAAAAAAAGAAAAGAAAAAAGAGAAATATAAGGTGAATATCATTCTTTAGTAGGGATATAGTAGGCATATTCCACTTGTAATTATGTAGGGATGACGTCGAAACTTTTACCATTCTTTGGTGAGGTTGTGTGTTGGCGTTGTCGAATTCCTCCCCCATTTCCCCTTCCCCTACCCACTATGTAATAAAAACGATTTTTGATGAGTCTTTGGCCAATTTTTGCTGAAGTGGGACCTAAAATTCACTTGGCAAAATATTAAAGGAGACTCACACAAGTTTTGTCTTCTACGTCATATTTGTGCCTCGCACATAATAAATTTTTTAAGGACCATATTCCCCTGACAATCACATTTGCCATAAATATGCTAAATCCTTTGTTGCGTTTTAAAAGTTTGTTAGAACAAGTTTCTGGAAAAGTGTTCTGGATACTGGAATTAGAAAGGTTAAGTGTTAGATAGTTGTTAAGTTTTGTTCGGTTCTCAAAAATATTTATTTCTAATTTTTTAGTGAAAATGATTCAATTGTATTTTCAAAGACAGAATCTTTATAAAGTTTTCTTTTAAAATATCCACACAAACAGAGAGGTAGCTTTGTATAAAAGCTTACTAACTTTATAGAAAAACTAATGCATGTTCCGCCTATAACGCTTGGTTAAATTTTGATATCTTTAAAGAAGATATTAACCAATATTTTAAGATATATACCCAGATATAGTATAGTGATTTTTCAGTACATTATCAATGTACTTTTAACATCCGTGAACCCATAAGCGAGTACTATTTTCGTTAGCTATTTAGTCACGAAAGTTTTCCTTTAATTGCTTATAAATAATCTAATTATATAAATATTTTTGCAATATTAGTAATATAAAATTTAAATTAACAAAAACGTTAACTCTAAGACCGCCCAGTAGAGTTGATAACAGCCATAGCGGAGCTAGAATGTTAGCTACGTATCCGAATCTCGAACCCCACCTCAATAGCTTTAGTTCACACAATATTTGTCTTAAAAAATTATTGAATATATACAAATTATCAATTTAGAACTCAATAACTTAAGACATAAAATTCATAACTTATAACTTTCAAATTATGAATCCGCCTCTAATTAACAATACAACCAACTCGTAAATTATGAAACTTTTTTTTCCTACTCAATGTTCAATATTTTGTATTGGGACACTAATTAATTTGAATTCACAATATGTAAAACTTAATAACTGGAAGCATTTTCTATCAAGCCTTTTTTTTTTAATTCCTAAAACTCGAAGAGACTTCTGACAGTGAATTATGAGTCATTTTTAGCTGTTCATGCACACTAGTGCATGCATTATAAATTTAGGGGTCGTTTGGTGTGAAGAATAAATAAAAATAATTTCGGAATAAAATTCTAATGTCTTTTTATTCCATATTTGGTTAGAATAAAAATTTGAATAACTAATCCCGAAATTATAACTTTATTTTATCCCATCGTGAAGGTGGAATAACTAATCCGACTTTATAGTGTACCAACAGACATTACACCCATAGTACATCTGTATTCATAATAAACAATAGATTATTAAATAATCACATTATTATACTAATAATAATTTCCTTGTAGGAACCTTCCTTTTTCTCTTCTCCTCACTTATATATATTTCCTCTTCAATCTCTCTTCTATTCACTTTTTAGAGCCCAAAAAGAAAATCTCTCTTCTTCACAAAAAGAAAGAAAAAAAAAATGGCATCTTATTTGAGAGTTATGCTTTTCTTAGCCTTTTTTGTTGCTACATCCATAGCTCAATCTCCAGCTCCATCACCAAAGATCTCTCCAGCAGCAACACCAACTCCACCTCCGGCAGCATCTCCACCAACAGCAACTCCAGCTCCGGCACCATCTGCTTCTGCCACGTCACCATCTCCATCACCATCTGGTTCCGCCACGTCGCCATCTCCATCTCCATCTCCATCTACTTCTGCCACGTCACCTTCTCCGGCCGGTGGAGGTTCTACTCCGGCCGGATCTCCTGCCGGGGGACCAGGGTCTTCACCGACGGAACAGCCAGCCGACAACAGCCCTAACGCTGCCAACAGGGCGGTGATTGGCGGTGCTGCCGCATTTGCTGGTGTCATCATTGCTGCTGCTTTCATGTAGAGATGACACGTGTCGTTACACGTGTGTTTGTACTTTTGAGTAGTACTTATCCCATCTTTTTTGGTTTTTTTTTTTTTTTTTTTTTACGTTGTATTTTGGTCATTTGTTTGTTCGGTACATTATATTGAGGTGTTCTTTTTTTTGTTTAGAGTGAATCATTCATATTTGGGTGGTTGATGATTTATGTTTGTGTGGTGAAGTCATCAACTCATCATCCTATGTACATTCAAGTAAAATAAATATATGAGTTTATATTCTTTTTGTTATATATGTGATTGATGACTTATGTTTTACAACAGGATTATTTTTTTGTTAGAAGAGATTACCAAACGACCTTTTTAAAATTCACAAAATTAGTAAAATTGTTCATGGTTAATTCAAGAAACCGAAATTCAGTGTCCTACACTCCTATTCCCTCGAGCTTTTATTTACTAATAAAAAAATGCTATATATTAATATGACGGAAGAGGGCTAAATATACCCCTGTACTATTGGAAAAGGGTCAAATATACCCATCATTGTATTTTGGGTTTAAATATACCCTATCGTTATATTTTGGACACAAATATATCCTCCACCGTTAAAGTTGATCAAAGAAAAAGTTATTTGACTCTAAATTAGTCGACCTCAAACAAATTGTGACGGAGGGAGTAATGTAATTTGACAATAACATTGATAAAGCCGAATCTCCTAGTTTTAAAGTACAAAAGTTTGTTTAGTAAAAAAAATCATATATATATATATATATATATCGCTAAATGCTTAATCCGTCGTTAACACAAACCGTATATAAATGCAAAAGATTATTCCGTCGATAAATTTACTTAAAGTCGCTAAATATACCCAAATCGCCTAGTCCCAAATAAGTTTGTATTTATTTAATTACTTAATTAGTACGTAATTAGGATTAGGTGTAGACTTGGTTGGTGGATGTCAGATGTCAGAAACCCTTGCACATGAATTGCCGATGATTGCTAAATAAATTAATGCAATTTGACGTTTTTAGTGGGATGACAATTGCAAAAGATAATTAAAAAAAGATATTATCGTGAATCTCAGAAGTCTATTTCTATTGATTTAGTAAATTATGAAAAAAGAGTACTCGTTTTGCTTCGTTGTTTGTTTCCTTTTAAACAAAAAGTTAGTTACATTGAATTATCATACTGAAAGAAAAAAGGATACTACTTAGCTACCCAAAAACATTTCCACGGAGACGTAATTAACCAGGCAAACAGCTTTGCTATATCGATAAAGATAGGTAAGTTCATGGAAAGTGTCAAGAAAATGAATATCGACCTAACTCGACCTGAAAAGGCCAACTCATAAAATGAGAATTGATCAATCCGCGCTCCGTCCATTTTTCATTTTTCGAGAGTTAAACTGCATAAATTATGACCAATATTTTAAAATGTATTTTTTCATCATATTAATATGAGAAGACTAGCAACTTATAGTATCTTTCGTATAGTTTCCGAACATTTAAATTTTAGTTTTAAAATATTGAATTAACCTAATTTAATTTAGCTTCGAAAATTATTCAAATTGACTCTCGAAAAGCGAAAAGTGACAAGTAAAAATGAACGGAGAAAGCGTTATATAATTAAATTTATTCTCAAAATCAGTGTGAGATATTTAATAAACATCTTTTTCCTTTCGTATATTTAGGATTGAACATCAAGTGCATAATAAATAATATAACATTGAGGCTTAATGTTGCATAAATCAAGAATTCCGATGAGTTTGACTCTAATATATTGATATGGTGTTCAGGAATACAAATATAACTCCACTTTGTTTCAAATTTTAAGTGTAATAATTTGACCAGACATGCATAAAGTTCAGGAAAACAAGAAAGACTTTTGAATTTTGTGATATTCAAATAAAAATGTGTGTAATGTAACAATTATGTCATTTGAATCTTGTAATGTTAAAACATGAGATATAAAATGTTGAAATTAGAGAGTTACCAAACATTAAAAAAAAAAAAATATTTCTCGAAACAGAACAAAATGTAAAGTATTAAAATGGATAGAATACATTATTTCTTCAACTAGTGTAAGACATTGAATGGAGAGGGAAATAGACCAAGGGAAATGATGGCGAATTAAGAGCAAACATAGCACTAAGAAATTCATTAAATATTTATAAATATTTAGTTACAAATCCAATTATTATTAATATACTAACTTAAAATTATTATAGAAACATATAAGTTTGAAATTCTCAATCTGCTTTTAATTCTGGATTCACCCATGTGAGGAACTTTATCTAGACAACGAAATTAAACTGAACCAATCAGCAGAGAACAGGATGATTTCCTCACTGGATAAACACTGAGCAATATTGATTAAACAGAAGTACCACAGAATAAGAATCTTCTAATGCTCGAACCACAATGCATGCATGTGTCTTTAAATTGCTATCTGTCTTCCATCTTGCCACCTAAGGAACCAAAGAATATGCCATCTTTTAAAATGTTGAAAGTGCTTCTAAATGTTATTGTTTGTAAAATTGTCATCCAAACGAGGCTACATCTATTAGAAAAAAAAATCAAATGTTTTTTTACATGAAAATTCTTAGGGGTTCTAAATTGTGGAAGTATGAAAAAATAAAAGTGGCAGAAACAATAGAATCTCAAAACACGGAAAATTTTCTGTATTGGAGTTCAAAATTTTTACACGTGAAATTCTAGCACACTATATAAGAGTTTCACAATTCTTTATATGTGAACTTCCAGCACTGTGTGATAGAGTTCCAAACATCCTGTACTGTATATGAAACTCTAGTAAAGTGTCAGGGAGTTCTAATCTCCCTATATATATGAAAACTCAAGCACAATGAGCTGAAATTCCAACTTTTACCACTGAAATTCCAGTCTATTGTGTTGAAATTATGCTATTAAAACCCAATGGAAAGAAATTGTCCCACGTAGCAAATAAGACAGTATCACTCTGGCATTGATGAAATTGACTTTTCCATTTTTGTAGCCTGTAGGCTTGTAGCAAGGATATGGTCTTGTTTGAACTGGAAATGGTACGAGGGAGGCGCATATAGAGAACTGTATTTTAGTTAGAGGTATTCTTTCGAGAATTATTTTTGTATTTAATGTCTACCAAAAACAGCCTTTCTACCTTTCAAGGTTGGGGTAAGGTCTGCGTACACTCTATCCTCCCAGACCTCATTTTGTAGGATTTTATTGGGTGTGTTGTTGTTGTATTATCTTTGTATTTAATGGCTAGAATTTGATTAGTTTTAAAATGATAGCTGATTTTAATTAGCTATATAAAAGTGGCTATCTGTCAAAGTTTTCCTGAGATGTCCGTCATGTGAATGTGATTTCTTATGGAAAACGTAGCTACTTGTGAATTGTGAGCCCGTTATTTCAAATTTGACGTCTTGGAGAATAAGTGTTAAGTTATAGCCATTTGTGCCAAAATGTCATTATTAGTTGAACAGCCCAATTGAAACTCACGAAGGTTTGGGCCCATTGGGTTACATCGGTGCTGGACCCAGCTCAACCCATACATAAAAGGCAAAAGGACACTCTGTGTCCACTCAGCCAAATTAATCTCACATTTGATCACTGTTTGGGTTTAATTCCACTAGGAGTCTGGTCTGTCCAAATTAATGCCAAAAAATGACCGGCCGGCCCGAAATAATGCCAAGGCTGGTCCAACAGCCCAAGCGCTTTTAAAAAAAAAAAACTTTTTGTCGCGACTAACTCGCCACTAATGAGCTGCTAAAGAAAAATCAGATTTTTAGTGGCAACTAAAAAAGTCGTCACTAAAGGTTGAATATCCCAAAACATGTATAATATGTGTATATTTAGTAAGAAATATCCCAAAATATGTATAATATGTGTATATTTAGTAAGTATATACAAGAATGACACATTTTTATATACATATGTTGGAATTATATATACACTTTACATACAAGAATGATACAGTTTGTTTATATACATATCTTTGGAATTAAATATACACTTTATATACAAGAATGATGTAGTTTATATACATATCTTTGGAATTAATTATACACTTTATATACAAGAATGATACATTTATTATACATAAATTATACGTTAATTATACATTTATTATACACATATTATACAATAATAATATGATTTTTTTTTTACATATACAATAGTGATACATATTATATACCACAATGATACGGTTTCTATGATACGTTTTTTATACGTATGATACACTTTTTATACAAAATTGATACAGTTTATATACACATATTGGAATTATATATACACTTTTTATGCAAAAATGATACATATTATATACAAAAACGATACAATTTTCTATTCTATAATACACATTATATACACAAATGATACATATTATATACAAAAAAGATACATACCTTAGTGATTCATATTTTATACAATTTCTATACATTAGAGATAGGTACTGATACATATTTTATACACAAATGATGCATATTATATACAAAAATCGCCTCAGAGTTTTTGGGATATTTCTTACTAAATATACACATATTATACATGTTTTGGGATGTTTAACCTTTAGTAGCGACTTTTTTAATTGCCACTAAAAAGCCTGATTTTTCTATAGCAGCCCTTTAGTGGCGACTAAAAGTCTGGTTTTTTAAAGCTCCTGGGCTTTAATGGCGACTTAAGACTTGCTACAAATTTTGGCTAGTGGATGGAAATAGTTTATGGGCTAATTTTTTGGGTTTGGGAATAGATGGGCCAGCGCATGGGATTATTGTCACGCCCCGAACCATGGCCTGGGCGCAATACGGCACTCGGGCCTTGCTTGCATGTATCCGAGCGAACCTCATGGCTTGCTTGTCAACATGGGCATCAAAACAACATAATCTATGTGATGCAATTTAAATGAATCATGAAAACATAATTGCAGAATAAAGTCTTGAAGTAATCTCATAGTATGACATATCATGAAAACGTAATAGTCTGCAAATATAAAAGCATAATTGACTCATGTACTAACATTTGTCTATGAAACCTCTAAAACATGTCTGAATACTAACTACCAGGATATGGCCCTGGACTACCATAAACTGAATACTAGTGCAAACTCCATGTTGAACCCCGAGAGAAGGCTCACCGATAAGTCGATAATCGAGGTGATCCTACTACGCAGTGTATGCTCGAAAATCGTATCCGCACCATGAAGTGCCCCCGCAAAAAGGGACGTTAGTACATGGTGAATAGTACTAGTATGTAAAACCTGCTGAAATGAAGAGCATGGCACAATATAGGTATAGGACATGAACTGAAACTGAATATAACCTGAACATGAGCATGAAGCGTGAGTAAAGTCTGAAAATAGTAAATCAATGGAAATACATGTATATATAACTGCTTGTAACGTGGGGAGTGCTATAGTATAACCGACAACATGATCTGGTACTTGCGTCCTACCAATGTAACACTCCCACCTTTGCTGGGGATATGAGATTTAAATAATAATAAGCATGTAAGGATCAATCGGCATAATGAAGGTGTTGCCTCCTTGCTAACAACCCTTATCCTACGGTGGCTACGTAGTTTCAGGCTTTACTGAGCCCTGTCGGTTAACTAAGCAAATCCCAAAACATGTGAATTATCATGATAGCTTGTGAGATCATGGTTTCATGATATACTTGTCATAGTCTTACAAACATGTTCTTGATTCATGAATAATAATAATAATAATAATAATAATAATAATAATAATAATAATAATAATAATAATAATAATAATAATAATAATAATAATAAATACCTATATAATTAACTTGAAAACATGCTTGTAACTTGCTAGATAAAATCATGAAGCTTCATATAAACATAATGAGAACACATGAGGAAGAATTCATGATTCATGGATTAAGCTAGGGTTCCTAATAACCGTAATGGAAGATTATGAATACAATAACGAATATAGGTACAAAATTCATGTTCATAAATACATAAATACGGGCTACCAATATGTTGGGTCTAATGCCTTAGGATTTGAACTTCATAGATATCAAGAAACGGAGCTTGGGGAAGAAAATAGACCCTTCAAAATAACAAGATCAAGTTGGGCGGGTCATGACCCAACTTCAATGATTTTAGAAGATTCAAGATAATTTCATATTGGGCTGATTTTAGAAGGTTCAAGATAATTTCATATTGGGCTGAATTTAGCCCAACCCAACATATCTCATTTTAAAGTAATTTCTAACTTAGCCCAATACTAGCCAGTTTTTAAGACTTACTTAATTTTGGGTTTATTGTTTGAGATTTTTTTTTATGCGTACACTTTTCTTGTATCATGTATCTTTTAAGTTTGTGGTGTGTTTGATATGAAGGAAAAAAAAATCATGAAAAATAGTTTTCTCGAAAATATTTTCCACAGCAAATGTTTTCCTAAAAAATATTTTCCACCAAAATATTTTTTTAGGAAAAATATTTTTCACAAAAATTGTATTTCTAGAAAATATTTTCCACGAAAAGTATTTTTTAAGAAAATAGACCCATCAAAATAACAAGGTCAAGTTGGGCGGGTCATGACCCAGCCCATTTTTAGCCCATTTAAGCCCAAATAACTATCATTTTTTTGCACGGATTGCCCTTCTTTGGGGGTGGTCTTTAAATTTTGTCCCTCATATTTGTGGTCTTTAAGTTTTGCTCTTCGCTTGAAAAGGTTGGCGAATACCTAAGGTTCTGGATTCAAAACCCCGCTCAGGCATAAAATTGAAAAAAAAGATCGCAAGGCAAGGTTGGAGGGCGTGTATCTTAGGATCACACTCCTTAAGGAAAAACTAAAGTTATGTCGGATCCGACATACACTCCTTAAGGAAAAATTAAATTTATGCCGGATCCGACATAACTAAAAGTCTGCCGCATAAGGCAGAACTTTTCCTTAAGTCATAATTTAGTTATGCCTCATGGGGCAGACTTTTAGTTAAGGCATAACCAAAAGTATGCCCCATAAGGCAAAACTTTTCCTTAAGGTTCCTTAAGGCATAAACTTTGCCTTATGAGGCAAACTTTTAGTTATGCTTTGAGAAAAAGTTCCGCCTTATGGGGCATACTTTTAGTTAAGGCATAACCAAAAATATGCCCCATAAGGCAAAACTTTTCCTTAATGCATAGACTTTGCCTTATAAGGCGGAACTTATTGTAACAACCCGATATTTTTGAGCGAAATTTAGAGTTACTTCCTTAATTATAAGTTATTAAATTTAACGAGTTTCGTATTAAAATGGGTATTGATTATATCCATATAGCATGTATGTATATATTTAGTATTGAAAATACTAATTATGTGATATAATATTAGATGGTAAATCTGTCAAGGGTAAGTTAGTGTGCTAGGCACACCACTTTAGTAATGGTCACGTTTAAGTGAATATGGAGGCACAGAAAAACCATTATCTTATTTCTAGTCAAAAAAAAAAAAAAAAAAAAAAAGAACAAGGGAAGGAGAACCGCATAGGGTGTGCAGTTGCTTTCAAAATATAGCAGTGAAGTGAAAATTCTCCTTGAGTTAGAGAAAAGCATTAGGTATTTGTGTCATTAACTTTTAGGATATAAAAGTTACTATGTTGTAGTGATGTGTAGTCTAGTGTGATAGGAATGACAAGAATCTATTGGGAGTAATGATTAAGGGGTCCACATGATGGTGGTAATATGAAGAATTGTAGAATTACTAGTAAACTATGCCCGTGCGATGTACGGGTCCAACATAATTAATTTGGCTACTCAATTTAGTTAGTCTTTATGGTTTGTATATTTTGCAAAGGATAATGCGATTCTCCTTAGTGAGTCTCCATATTTTTTTTCTTTTCGTCTTATTTTTCCCTTAATTTCTCAATTGTTGTTAAAATTTGTATTATTTTGATTATGTCCGCCTCTTTTTATATTTAGTAAGTTGACAATTCATATATCCTACATGTCAAGTTTATAATCACAAGATTCAAAGGATATTTTATTATATTATGCACATTTTTAATTTAGAACCATAAGATAGTCTATCTTTATTTCTTAAACTCCGTGTCTAGTCAAACATAGACACTTAAATTGAGACAAAGGGAGTATATGCCAAGTGAAAAAAATGAAAGGACAATTGAGGCACTGTGGACACGTGGGGATTTAAAAAGTAAACACATAAGAGTTAGTATTAATGTTAAACTTCTGAAATGTACACATGTTAGTCCTGGCTTAGAGTACAATTTCAGTTGCATTTTGTACAATTTATTATTGTTGTGTTCATCTACTTGTGCGTTTGTTGTTAAAAAATATAAAAAAAAATTGTCTTATTTTGGTTATGTCCGCCTCTTTTTATATTTAGTAAGTTGACAATTTAAATATCCTACATGTCAAGTTTATAATTTCAAGATTCAAAGGGTATTTTATTATATTATACACATTTTTAATTTAGAACTACAAGATTTGAAAGTTCATCTTTATTTCTTAAACTCCATGTTTAGTCAAACATAGACACTTAAATTGAGACAAAGGGAGTACATGCCAAATGAAGGAAATGAAAGGACAATTAAGACACTGCGGACTTGTGGACACACAAGAGGTAGAATTAATGTTCAACTTCTGAAATATACACATGTTAGTCCCTGCTTAGAGTACAATTTTAGTTGCTTTTTGTATAACTTATTGTTGTTATGTTCGTTCACATTGGGCGTTTATATATAAGAAGATAAGAAGAAGAAAAATATAGAATAGAAAAATAGACATATATTTTTAGTAATGTAGCCAAGTAATATGGGACGAATGAAGTACTTCATTTATTAATTCTTAAAAAACGTGAAAAGTCAAGTAATATGGCCAAGTAATATGAGACAGAGGGAGTACTTCATTTATTAATTTTTAAATAACGTGAAAAGTTAAAAGTGAACAAATAAAAGTACACGAGGAAATAAATATGTGTCGGAGAATTAAAATTGAAGTGCATACATGTATACATGAGAAGAGAATAAATATTCAGCAAGAACGTGAAAAGTCAAAAGTGAACAAGTAAAAGTGCACGGGGGAAATAACTATATGCTGGAGAATTAAAATTGAACTGCTTAAGTGTGCACATGAGAAGAGAATAAATATTCAGTACTATGACATATATCCACGTGGAATTTATTAATTCTTAAAGAACGTGAAAAGTCAAAAGTAAACAAGTAATAGTACACGAAGGAAATAAATTTGTGTAGGAAAATTAAACTGCATACGTCTATACATGAGAAGAGAATAAATATTCAGCAAGAACGTGAAAAGTCAAAAGTGAACAAGTAAAAGTGTACGGAGGAAATAAGTGTGTCAGAGAATTAAAATTGAAGTGCATACGTATATGCATGAGAAGGGAATAAATATTAAGTACTCTGACATATGTCCACGTGGGATAAAAAAATAGTTGGGTAAAGTGTACAAGTTATATAGCTTATGGGACAAGCATTCATTGCGTGTACGGTTTGTAAAGCTTTTGGTACAAGTTGGTGATGTTGTGTTAGTCTATAACGTGAAAAGTCAAAAGTGAATAAGCAAAAGTGCATGGAGGAAATAAATATGTGTCGGAGAATTAAAATTGAAGTGCATCCATGTAAACATGAGAAGAGAATAAATATTCAGCAAGAACGTGAAAAGTCAAAAGCGAACAAGTAAAAGTGCACGGAGGAAATAGATATGTGTCGGAAAATTAAAATTGAAGTGCATACGTGTATACATGAGAAGAGAATAAATATTCAGTACTATGATATATATCCACGTGGAATTTATTAATTCTTAAAGAAAATGAAAAGTAAAAATGAATAAGTAAAAGTGCATAAAGGAAATAAATTTGTATAGGAGAATTAAAATTGAACTACATGCGTCTATACATAGGAAGAGATACATGGGAAGAGAATAAATATTCAGCAAGAACGTGAAAAGTCAAAAGTGAACAAGTAAAAGTGCACGGAGAAAATAAATGTGTCGGAGAATCAAAATTTAAGTGCATACGTCTATATATGAGAAGGGAAAAAATATTAAGTCCTATGACATATGTCCAGGTGGGATTAAAAGATAGTTGGGTAAAGTGTACAAGTTATATAGTTTATGGTACAAACATTCATTACATGTACAATTTGTAAAGCTTTTGGTACAAGTTGGGTATGCTCTGTTTGTACCTTTAAGGCACTTATATTAGAAAAGCATAAAAAGTCGGTTTCAAAAGTGTAGAAGTAGCTATACTCTTCTGTATATTTCGAACAGTGCTTATTTTTTGGGTTTCTTCCCTTTCTTCTTTCTTCCTTTCTTTATTTTTCTTTCTTTTATCTTATAATTATTTCCCTAATAATACCAAAGGAGTATACCCATTATGAGTAACTACACATACATCATTCAATTATTTATTAAATTTTTGCATATAGGAAAAGTTAACTTGAGGATTACAGTGTGCAAGTAATTTTATCTTTAGTTTAATATATATATATATTATGTTTACATACAATTGCTTATTAATGGTATTGAATTACAGTTTCTACCTTTTTAAAAGAATTATGGAATCAAGGTTGAGGATGTTGGGATTTAGTTCTAAACCCAAAATTGTAGGATTAGTTTTTCTAGACTAATTTGGACCATTTATTTGTGGTATTGAATAGATTGAGGCTATTGGAGATTGTTTGAAGGATTCGACACTTCAAGAGAGGTTGTGTTCCGGTTATAAGGCAAGTGAGGCTTAAACTCTTAGTTTACTTGCTTTTCATAAAAAGCATATGGTTTATATTGTTTGTATGTGTTTAAACCATTTAGTTCGTGTGAGTGGGCAAGCATGATCTAGATTGGATAATTTTCAAGTGTTTAAAGTAATGACCGTATGAGTCCTTTAGCGTATTTTCGCTTAAACAGTTACTTGCTATATATGTAAAGTTTGGAATTGGTATTGACTGGATGTTTGTTCAACTTTATCATATCTTTAGAGGGGCATACTCCGACAGACCCCATTGGGTTTGATTGGAGGTAGATGCCAGAATTACAAGTGACCCGGGTAAGATGTGAGTAAATAATACCCACTCCAGAAGACGGGGTAAGACATGGACAAATACGTACTGTGTCCGTGAGCATAGAAAATTACAAGTGATCCGGGTAAGATGTGGATAAATAATGCCCACTCCGGAAGACGGGGTAAGACATGGACAAATACGTACCGTGTCCCGTGAGCTTAGATTCAGATTCAGATTCAGTATATTCCATATATTGCTTTTACACTTTGTGATTTCAGTTTCAGCTTCAGTATATGTGTACTATTGTTATACTTGTACCGTTTACTTGTTTTTATGCATTATCATGGATTTCTAAGACTTGCCCCAGGGGTAAGCTGAGGGTGTGTCGATGATCTTGCTGGGTCTTTTAGACTCATACTTATTGTTGATGTTTGTATGTATGCATGCGTGGTCAACGGCGACCAGGTAGCCGATAACTGATTATTCCAGCTTTCTTCAGTCCAGTTCAGTTGAGATGAGCTACCATTAGATCATGGCAGGCTCTTCTTCTTTAGTTGACTTAGTAGTATTGCGAGCTGTGTCTCGTACTTTTGTTTTCAGACTAGTAGTTCCATGACTTTGACATCTTATGGGGTTTATGGGCAGACTCAGAATTTATATTTCGCTTCCGCACTTTTCTTTATATTATGAGACATTAAGGATTATTCGTTTTATCTGTTAATTTTCGCATGATTAGCTTAGAGAGTTCGCCTTATGGATAGAAGCTCGTTAGGTGCCCTGTCACGGCCTGAGTGTCAGATTTGGGTCGTGACACTTATAGTTATGCTGGACCCGACATAACTATAGTTATTCTGATGGGTATAAATTATTCACGTAATTTCAATATAAAAATATAATATTTTAAAAATAAAACATGAATAATTTATATCATATTCTCGCACTTTTCTAACAAATTTTGCAGGAAAAAGAATACATGGAAAAAGAGAAGAAGCAAGAATTAAAAGCCAAAAAAGAGGATGCATCCGTAACAACTTCACCAAAGACTACACAAAGTCAAGAGAAGCAAAGTTATGACAAATTCTCATCAAAATTTCAGGATAAATTGCCATGCCAATTTCTCAAGATTGCATGATAATTTGCCATGCCAATTTCTCATCAAGAAAATATTATTATATTGAATTTCTCTTGCAATGTCTCTCCAAGACTTCTAGGAATTTTTTTATAAATAGGCATATGTTTTGTAGAAGAAAAAAAAAACCCATCTTTCATCTTATTTACATCCAAGAGTGATGAGGACACAAGAACTAGTCTTGGTGTCTCTCTTGGCTCTTTCTTGTAGTAAAAAAAAAATATTCTCTTACTCTTTATTTGTATTTAGTTTTCTACTCCATAATAGAGTAAGTTTCCTTGGTTGGGATACTAGATGAAGCTATTATAATAAATATCTTTATTTTATTATCTTCTTATGTTGAGATTTTCTCTTTATCATCTTTATACACCAAGGTATTTGATATTAATTATTGGATATAACTATATCTCTTTACAAAAATCTTTATCGTGTTATTTTATTTCTTATTCGGGAGAAGAGAACTACTTAAACAAGTTTATTGATTTAAATGATTTCTATCTTATTTCTTTTTGTCTTAATTCTCGCGGAGGGATTAACTCGAATAAGTTATTGATTTAAATGATCTTTATCTTATTTCTTTCAGTCCTAATTCTCACGGAGGAATTGACTCAAATAAGTTTATTGATTTCATGGATCTTTGTCTTATTTCTTTCAGTCCTAATTCTCACGGAGGGATTGACTCAAATAAGTTTATTGATTTAGCAAAAGCTAATCGAAAGAGGCTTTTGTTCATTTGGTGCACTCAACTAAGATAATTCTTGTTTGAAGCCATTACTTTAATTGGTTAACTACACTAATCGAAAGAGGTGTTATTAATTAATTACTGTTTAATGTCACTAATTAATTGTCAATAAATTAATAGTATAAGCGAGAGTGGTGCTATTAACATATTATCGTTATGTGGATTGTGGAGTGATTGTATTAGAAATAAACAATCATTCCTTAAACGGAGAAATAAGTAATAAACTTTTGATTTTATTATAATAATTTTACCTTGCCGATTCAAAATATCCCAACCTCTTATCTTTTATTAGAAAAATCCAAAAATATTTCTTATTTTATTGTTATAATTTTCAATACTTTTGAACGACTCTCTTTTCATCAATTTGATCCTCTCAAATAGTAACAAAATAATACAAATCAGAGCCTAGGTGGTTCCAATACGGTGGGACAATATCTTAAACTTTACTATAAATCCTGCAGGAGTACGAGCGTAAAAAATACCTATGCACATTGGACTCGTCAAATTTTTTGACGCTGTTGCTGGGGATTGGTAAACATCTACTTCAGATAAATTATTTTATTACTACTTTGAGGTTTTTATTTACATATATTCAAGTATTTTATTTTCTAGTGCTGGACAAGTGCTAGGGGATTAAAACTTGAAGTTGTTATTATTATTATTATTACTAATAATAATATTATATTATTATTATATTACATTATTATTTTAATTTTATTATATTATTATTTTAATATAATATATTATATTATTATTATATATCATATTATTATTATTATAATATTTTTATATTATTACTATATATCATATCATTATTTAATTATCTTCACAAAAAACAAAAAACAAAAAAAAAACTAATGTATAACAAGTGTTGGAGCAAGACTTGGAAAAAAAATTCTGAAAGAAAACTCATTCCATGCACCTTAGGAAATGAATCTTAATCAACCACGTAGAAATCTGGTTCAAAGTTATTGTCAGGTGATTATCACTTGTAATCTTTGTGGTGGGAGCAATCATATATCGAATTGTCAATCTGTCATTTATGAATATGAAGATGATTGTGAACTCTTTGATAAGTTCTCATATGGTGATTCGTAGAAATCAAAAGACATTGAAAAATTACCAATTAGAATCAACCAAAGGTCTGTTACTTGTGATTATTGTGGTGAAAATCACCCAGTCATGAATGTCAAGCAGGTAATACTTTCTCATATGGTGGTTCTCGGAGACTGAAAGACCTTGAAGAATTAATTGATAAAATAAGTCAGAGGTCAGTCACATGTAATATTTGTGGAGGCAACCACCAAAGCTTTGAATGCCAAGTAGGTAACACAATCTCATACGGTATTTCTGAAAAACTAAAATACATTGAGGAATTAATCAATCAAAGGTCTGTTATTTGTGAATATTGTGGTGGAAGTCACCTTAGTCATGAATGTCAATCATATAATCCTATCTTTTTTGATTCATTTTATGAACAATCTCATGATGCTTCTAGTTCTTACATGTATAACGATTTTTATGGGTATAATCGCATTCCGGAATGCAATCAATACCTAAATTCTATGTAGAATCAAACTAACATGAGTCAATCACCTCAAGAGCAAAACAAAAGGTTTGAAGAGACTTTGTATATATATACAAAAAAGACAGAAGAAAAGCATATGCAGGATCTAATAGCCATGATGCACTTAACAATGCAAGTAAATCACTTGGTAAGTATCGTAAACTCCTTAAATTTTGGTGGTGAACAAATAAATGACATAACATCATGTGAGAATGAATCAACTCAAGAAGACGAGCCTTGTGAGAAAAGGTTATCACTCAAGAAGAAGGTTTACATCTAATGGAGATTGCTTACAATGAAGATTAGGTTGAATCAACAAATGATGAGTGCATATCCAATTTTTCTTATCCACATAAATTGATTAATTTTGAAAAAAATGAGAATGAAGAGGTCACAAGCACAAACGAAATATCCTTTGATCGTTATTCTTCAATTTCTTCTAAAAATTATAATTTTATGGATTTTGTTATTGGAGATTTTCAGGAAAACGCTTGGAATGATCTTCGTAAAAAATGCAAAATAGATTTAAGGAAGATCATACACAATTATTTGACTCCTCAAGACAAGGATAAAAAGGAGCGCTATGTGCGAAAAAGAAAAATGTTTTATGATGTTATTAGCCAAATGAACTCCACGAGGAACCATAAAAAGAGAAAAAGAAAACTTGATTCACAATTAGGAAAAAAAAAAAAAAGGATTTAAGGGAGATTCTTTACCCCTCTTGTTTTTAAAGTATGTGTCATGTCAATTTAAGTGTGGGGGTAGAAGAAAATACTTTTATATATGTATTGTTTTTCTTTCTTTTATTCTTTTTTCTAGTTATGTATTTGATTTTTTTTTTCGCGATTTTTTTTTTTTTTTTTTGGTATCTTTGCAATTTTTTTTTCCTTCAGTTTGTTTTTATCTTCCCGTAGCCATTGAGGGTGAAGCAATGGAACGTTATAAGTCTAGTAAGAAGGAGTGATAGTGCATTTGATTAACTGACTTGGTTCATATCCATATCAATGTACAACTAGAATACAAAATGATGGCCTCTGCAAAAACAATGTCACTTATACAGGAGTAACTCCATAGCCATTGGCATGCCTGAATGACTGGTTAATCAACCGCATTTTGAACAATTTCATTATTGGCACAGGTAATTTTTTAGTTTATACTTAAGCTAGGTTCTAAAAGTTGACAGAGTTAACAAATGAACTTATTGCACATAGAAGGTGTGTGGTTGCAGTTTCTTTCAAGCTTTCTTCTGCAGTTGTATATTTGAAAGCCAAAAAGATTTTCACTTTATTTTAATATTGAATAATTCAATTTATTATATAAAAATATGCCTCTTGTAAAATGCTAATATATCAAAATAAAATTCTTATCATCCAATGTCAAATATATATTTTCTAAATTTAACTCATAACTTCCTTGTTTGTGAGTTTATTTCTGTGAAGGCAAGAACTAATATCTTCAATACTTGGCAGGACTTTCTGAGATTGAGAAGCATTACGATCAAAAGCAAGAAGAATTTACAATCTTTATTCTACAACTTGCCCCGAATGTCCTTTGAGGCGAAATCCTAGACAACACTAATTTTTAGAAAATGAATTAGGCTTTCTTTGTTTACCTTAGTCTTTTCTAAATATCGCACCAATTAAAAAAAAAAAAATGTATCCCTAGCACCTCTTTGAAGCCTAAATATATTCTTTTTTTTTACACCTAAACCATCACAAATTTAAATATGCAATTGCATGCTTATGATTTGAAAGTCCTTTTTCATAAAATAAGTTTGGAGCTCGTTTTGAAAGAGAACCAGAATTAAAAAAAAAAAAACGAAAAAAATGGTGGTGATTATGTACAAAATTCTAAGTACATCAAGAAAAAAAAAAGCATCAACTAGCAAATATGTGAAAAGTCTGTTCTGAAAAGAAAAGAAAAAAACTGCTCCAAAGCTGAAAAAAGGCAAGTCACAATAAATATAACCTTTACATTAGTGGAGATAGACATAAAGGGCAAGTCCTAAATGATTTTAGAAGTCAGTCTTTGTTCTACATTAGTGGAGATAGACATAAAGGGCAAGCCTATGGACAAAAAGATGAAGAATACTAAATGCAGATGATCGTAAAATTTATCAATTTTCGGAGAAGTCCGAAAAGAAAGAAGGTGAAGCTTTTGTCGAACAAAAATAAAGCGAAACAAAGTGAAGGTTTGATAAATATGGAAATTATAAAGTTTAGAAGCATGATCGATGTTATTTGATTAAATTTCCATTTTACGAGAGTAGCCATAAGTTCAAAAAAAAAAAAAAGTTTTCCTTCAAAATTCTTTCCTTGAGGACGAGCAAAAATTGAAGTGTGGGGGTATTTGATGGGTATAAATTATTCATGTAATTTCAATATAATATTTTAAAAATAAAACATAAATAATTTATATCATATTCTCGCACTTTTCTAACAAATCTTGCAAGAAAAGAATACATGAAAAAAGAAGAAATAAAATGAAAGGCGAAGAAAGGAGGATGCGTCGTGATAACAAAACCAAAAAGTACGCAAAGTCGAAGGCTAAAAGTTATGACAAATTCTCACCAAAATTTCATGATAAATTGCCATGCCAATTTCTCATCAAGAAAATATTATTATATTGAATTTCTCTTGCAATGTGTCTCCAAGATTTCTAGGAATTTTTCTATAAATATGCATATGTTTTGTAGAAGAAAAAAAAATGGTCTTTCATCTTATTTGCATCCAAGAGTGAAGAGGACACAAGAAATAGTCTTGGTGTCTCTCTTGGCTCTTTCTTGTAGTAAGAAAAATATTCTCTTAGTCTTTATTTGTATTTAGTTTTCTACTCCATAATGGAGTAAGTTTTTAGTTGGGATCTTTTAGATGAAGGCGATGAAGCCTATTATAATAAATATCTTTTATTTTATTATCTTCATATGTTGAGATTTTCTCTTTATCATCTTTATACACCAAGGTATTTGATATTAATTATATCTATTATTGGATATAATTATATCTCTTTACAAAAATCTTTATCTTGTTATTTGATTTCTTATTCGGGAGAAGAGACCGACTTAAACAAGCTTATTGATTTAAATGATTTCTATCTTATTTCTTTTAGTCCTAATTCTGGCGGAGGGATTAACTCGAATAAGCTATTGATTTAAATGAGCTTTATCTTATTTCTTTCAGTCCTAATTCTCCTGAGAGGAATTGACTCAAATAAGTTTATTGATTTAAGGGATCTTTGTCTTATTTCTTTCGGTCCTAATTCTCACGGGAGGGGTTGACTCAAATAAGTTTATTGATTTAACAAAGCTAATCGAAAGAGGCTTTTTGTTCACTTGTTGACTCAACTAAGATAATTCTTGTTTGAAGCCATTACTTTAATTGGTTAACTACACTAATCGAAAGAGGTGTTATTAATTAATTACTGTTTAATGTCACTAATTAATTGTCAATAAATTAATAGTATAAGCGAGAGTGGTGCTATTAACATATTGTCGTTATGTGGAGTGATTGTATTATAAATAATCATTCCTTAAACGGAGAAATAAGTAATAAACTTTTGATTTTATTATAATAATTTTATCTTGCTGATTCAAAATATTCCAACCTCTTATCTTTTATTAGAAAAATCCAAAAATATTTCTTGTTTTATTATTATAATTTTCAATACTTTTGAACAACTCTCTTTTCATCAATTTGATCCTCTCAAATAGTAACAAAAATAATACAAATCTGTAGCCTAGGTGGTTCCAATCTTTGTGGGACGATATCTTAAACTTTACTATAATTTGACAGAGTACGAGCAGAAAATACCTATGCACATTGGACTCGTCATATTCCTTAAGAAGTGTATGTCGGATCCAGCATACACGCGCCCCAAGCCTTGCTTTGCGTTTTTTTTTTTTTTTTTTTTAAATTTTATGCCTCGGCGGGGGTTCGAAACCCAGAACCTCATGATTTCTATGTGAAGCTCGGGGTTGCAACACGAAGGGCAAAAATTAAAGACCAGCAATTTGAGGGGCAACAATTAAAGACTACAAATATGAGGGGCAAAATTTAAAGAACACCCCAAAAGAAGGGCAATCCTGCGAATTGCCCAATAACTTTTGGGTCAATGTTAGCCCAACCCATTTTGATTGGCCTAATTTCAGCCTAACCCGCCCATTTGACACCCGTACTCTTGCCTATGACGACTTCAATGGTTTTACCATGTCGCGATTATTATCAGACACTGTAATGACACTCTCAACTAGATTTCTCCATATATTCATGTTAAGGCTTTAGACAACCCGTATAGAAATTGTCATATTTACCTTTAGATTTTCCTTACCCATCTTTATTTGTGTTTTGGTGGGGGGGGGGGGGGAGGGGGGTTGAATCTAAGCATTGGGCATTGACTATTTCAAAAACTCTAAAGCATGTGATTTTCAAAAAATATACGAAGCGATAAAGCACAATCTTGCACATAGTTGCACTAATGACTAATGAGATTTACCAGGGGTGGCTCAACAATATTTGTGGCCTAAAATGAAACTTTGACAGGAGGCTTTTTTTACGATTTTATATATTTTTATTAGATGCATATTTTCCTAATTTTATAAGATTTAAAGGTTTATAATTTGATGGCAAAATAATTTCTCGTTGCTTCAAATGCCTGCTACAATACTTGAAAATATGAATAAGAAAAAAAGAAAAATAATTTGAATGTATATTGTTCTTGGTTGGTTCTATTCTTGTTTTTGACACGAGGAGTAAGAAATTCACGTGTTCTCTTTTCTTCTTGTGTTTGCAGAGAACAACTGAAAATAGGTGATAAAGTCTTTACTACAGTGAAAAAACTGAAAGGTAACTAAAAAGTAAAAACGTAAGTTCTTGTCAAAATGATACTAAATATATATAAAAATGCATGTTCACATAACATCTCTAAAAACTGTTTTCTTATTTACGTAAAGAAAAATAATACTCAACCATCGAAATCATTATTAAAACATAATATTCTTTTATAAATATTATAATTCTTCATTTAAAATGTTTAATTTTTATAAAGAAATCCATCCCAATAAAAAATGAGGGCTTCATGACTGGGGAGCCTAGCAAGGGTCTTAGTGTCCTTACGCTTAAGCCGCCCCTCAGATTTACATACACATGCATCACGTTCAGTCAGATCAGAATTAAGTGGATCCAGTAGATTGTGCAGGTTGTTACGTAAAACATTCAAAGCCATAACTGTAAATAACACTTGTCTTAAACAATAATATATTAGTTTTATCATATAAGCCATTTTTCTTTCACAAATACTTTAAGACAGAGATTTCTTTATAATTTGTCAGATCACAGGTGTACATCTTTGTGACACGATATTCACTTCTTATGGACAATGTAAAGGGACCACATGAGTCAGTCATGACTAGTGAAAGAATTTAAGCCCACATGAATCACTTTTTGGTTACTTCTATGTACATGTCGAAAAAAGATGATTTGCTTTTTTCCCTGTAGTTCTCCCTCCACAAATATATTAACCTCATGTCTTCTAGCGTGGAACATGCAGAAAATCGATGACCTTAACCTAATAAAGAGAAAAGGTCCAAACAGAAAAATACTTTTCTCTTTGTATGTATCTATTTATTTATTTATTTATTTATTTATTTATTTATTTTATGTGTGTCAATAGACGGATCTAGCATGTAACATATGTGATCACGTAAATTAAATAATTTTTACCAATGCCATGTATATGCATTAATCTACTGAATATCTACAAGCTTTCGATTGTGGACTCTGTTTACCCCGGAATCGGATAATCAATTGAATTTGTATGCGGGTATAGGATATGTGCTTAGTTCATGAGATTGACAAGACAAAAGAAAGTAGAGGTTTGAAAGCTTCCAATAAGATAGCTAAAGATATAGACTTTATGAGCAATGTATCATATCATTAACAAGAATATTAAAAGGAAACAGCGGCCGAACGGATGAATGGGAGGAGAAAATGACATACGAGGTTCTTCTATCAGAGGTATTCTTTTGAAGATGAAAGGAGCCAACCCTCACAAAGGAGGGGTGTCCCCTATTTATAGGCCGCTCCATGGGCTTCCTCCAATGTGAACTCGAATAAAATAATAATAACAAGGACAAACAACGGATGGCGGGATTCGACCGACGGCGCCGTCCGACACACGCACGGTCGGTAGCTGACCGTGACAAGACGCCACCGACGCGCGGCTCACGAGTAACGGCCGTACGGACCAACAACCACCGGACAACGGATATACGAATCATACCGGTCCATCGGAGATCATACGGCCTACGGCCACATGGAACCGGCCATGTGGGCACCCTTGCCCGCCCGTGAGCAGACCAACGGCTACACCGGAACAAATGGCTCTACTCACCTCCGCATGTGCGCTACTCCGGCTCTCCCGAACGTCATCAGCACGTTCCCATCTTTCTTTCCCCGACCTCACTTCATCGGTTTACGTTATGTCCGGTTTTCCCCGTATATTGATAGCCCCTCACTCCTCGCCATGTCGATCCATCGGGGTAACGGGGAGTGAATAACCTTAGAAACCGCGACTTGACCGCTCGTTCTTATCTTTAAATTTTGGCGGAATGACCACGTAACGCCCGCCAACCGCCTTTTTGCACGTTCGCCACGTCGCTCTCATTAATGACGGGGACACGCGCGCTATGCGATTGGTCACCCTCGGTAACCGTTCCTCTTCTCGCCTATATAAGGCCCATCACCCATTCATTTGCCATTTTTCACGCTCTTCTTCTCTTCAGCTTCCCCTTCTCTCTATATTCCTTTACATTCCCATAAATTGCTAACGCTTGCATTCGACTTGTTGTTTGAATCACCGACTCGAAATTAGTGCAAGAGAGTCGCTTTTGCCATTTGCTTTGGTTCGGGCGCTGCTGTTTCGTTGTTTCCGAGACACAAGTTTCTCCACTTCCTTTTTTACTTTCCAACCCTTCCCCTTTCGTATTTCCGATATGTCTGAGTCTACTTCCCACGAAGTTCCACCGATGTCATCACCGGGATCCGATCTCCGGATCCCCCGCCAAAATCGAGCTCGCAGTTTTCGGATATTATTCCCGCCAAATTCAATTTTAACAAAGATCTCGAGGTCGACAAGCCGTCCACGGTCTCGGACGGGGATTCGATGCGAGCGGTATCCCTCATCGATTACCGAGGAAAACTTGACGTAGTCCGGCCGACCGCGGGGACGGGATACCCGCCTAGCAGTGGTTTTTGCACCGGCCCGACGAAGTCCGTCACCGATCACCGAGAAGGGTTCTTGTTCGTATACACTTACCCTTTTACCCTCAAAATCGATCCTCCGATTGATCCGGTCATCCTTGATATGTGCCGAACTACGGTGTGACTTTAGCGCGCATCGGTCCGATCGTTTGGAGGGTCGTTGCGTGTCTCCGGTTTTAGCTAACAACGCCGAGAAGCGGATTTACGCCGGGCCATTTGATACGCTTGTACTCCCCGAGGTCTTCCGGGCGGCGTAATAAAACTTGTCGAGCGCGCCCGAACCCGTTCTTCTCGAAGATGGACGAGGACCGGATAGGGGGCCGGCAGAGAGGTATGTCCGAGTGAAAACCGAGGACATCATCCCCGCCGTTATCCGCTCCTTCCCAGAGAAATGGAACAATAAGCGTAAGCTCGATCCTCGGGGCAATCGTCCTATGCACTTAGTCATTTTTTATCCATTTTTTGATCTTGTCGACTCATTGCCTTCTCCTTGCTCTCACACGCCCAACGGATACGTCCCTCCCGTCATCCGTGACTCGAGCGAATGGGTTACGCTCTCCTCCGCCGCACCCCTACGAGAATCGGACATGGGCCCCCGTCTCGTGGTCGGTGGGTAGCGCAGTAACCACGGTAACACGTTTATCCTTGTTTAGTGTTTTATCGCATTCTTTACTATCCGCGGCCTCTTCGAACTCACCATATACGCCATTATTTTCGCCTTTTGTTTGCCCAAGGGCTCGGTGGCCCCAAGGCCGAACCGGAACCGCCACCCTACGTCGCCATCCGGTTTGACACGGCGGGTTCTTCCCGCATCCTCGACGCCGCCGCGAAAAGAAAGAGGTCCTCCGATAAGGTGACGACTCCAAAAGGAAGAAGGCACGCAGCGTTGCTGGCTCTCTCTCGAGGGAGGAAAGCGAGCCCGATATCGTCATTCGGAGGGTCAGTTCGATCCCCTCTGTGGCCCCGATACCGGAGGAGACGGTCTCTGTCCAGCCCCTTCCTTCCATCAGCGAAGGACCGTTGGTCCATGCTCCCCAATCAGGTGCGGAAGAAATACTTTCACCGGTCCCTCTTCGGTCGATTGACTTTGTCGACATTTCAGGTGAAACTTCTTCTGAGGATACTCCGCCGCAAAGGAAAAGATCCGAGAAGCGGTTACCGTCGAGGCCGTTGAAAGCGTAGCCGGAGAACCGGATACCGAGGCCCCCCGTAGGTGCTCGTCCATCTTCCGAGCTCGCCGCGACTACGGAGCCCCCGGCCTTCGCCGAAAACATCGAGGCCGCTCCAAGTTCGTCCACCCCACCAACGTGTCGATGATTTCGAGGAGATGTTCTTCGGGGACTCCACCGGCTTCAGAAGCCGGGCTTCGGTCACCTTCCTATTCCCCGGTCACTAGGCCGGCCAACCGAGCATCGAATCCGGTGCCAGGGATAGTGGGGTGAACGTTTTCCCCGCCCCGAGCCGTGGAACCCGAGGACCCGATCGCCGCGGTCACCGTCCCCGAAGACTTTAGCTTCTTATCACGCCCCGCGGGCGTTGCGAGCTATTTGCGTCCCCTTGTCTCGATTCGGACAGACGCAAGATGACCGGGTCACTGGGCGTTGCCTTATGAACGAGGTATGCACGCGGCAACCGGTAAGATTCTTAATCATCCTTGTACACTCTATTCTCGAATGCCATCCCTTCTTTGCTTAAGTCCTTTGATTTGTCTTATCCGGGCAGAGTGTGGGCCGGTCAACGAGGCCTTCATCCGTGCCCAACACGAGATAGATGACCTCCGGGCCAACTCGATGCCTGTGTGGCCGGGAGACGGAGAAATATCAACACCTTCTCCAAAGAGAAGGAAGGAGAGAGTTGAGCCGGGTGGCCGTTCTAGCCAATCTTCGCCCCGAGCTTGACGCTGGGCGAGGAGAACCGTCGTTTGGCAAGCGACTCCGGCCGCCATGACCGATTATAACCGAGTCTCGAGGCCGACAAGATCGCTCTAGCCGGGATAAAGCCCACCTCCTCTACGCGGCTGGACGAACTCGAGGCCACGGTTTCCCACCTTTGGGGAGAGCCGGACTCGGTGAAGGCCGATGCTACGAGCTTGTCCGAAAGGAACGGCAGCTCGAGTCCGAGGCCGCCTTGTTCAACGAGCGCAACAGAGACTTTGGAGGAAAAGAGCCGAGGAGCGGGCCCGGATATGTGAGGGTATTAGAGCCGAACTCGAGGGGGCGAATAAAGCCACAAGGATAGCCTTAAGGCCAATTTGGACGCGGTCAACCGTGCGAAAGCGTGACCTCGAAAGAAACCGGGCTCACTTAGAAGCCAAACTAGCCAAGGCCGAAGCCGATTTGGAGGAAGCGTGGAGAAGTGCGGAGGCGGCCGAGGCTCATACCGCTATTGTCGCCGAGTATGAGAAGTGGAAATCTCGGCGCCTCACCCTCGAGCAAGTCGAGCACGCCGCCGAGAACCTTCCGCCCGATACTAGAAGCCAAAGGAACGGAGGGTAGGCCAACCGCGTCTTCTTCGGTCCGAGTCGATGACTCCGAGCGGACCGAGTCCGAACATTCATCCTCCTCTAGCCATGCGGGATAAAGTGTAGAGCCATTATTTTGGCATCTATCTTTTTATTTTTCATTTTCGTAGAACTTTCATTCTTCTTTTTCTCAATGTAAAGAACATCGCTTGTATATAAATGAAAAGTGTATCTTTCCAGCTTCTTCGTTTGAATGTTTGTCATTATCTTTACTGCGATTGTTGGTCCGTTTTCACGGTAGGGTGACTCGTGGTCACCGATTCATCATGCTTGTTCGGTTTTTTTTTTTTTTTTTTTTTTTTTTTTTTTTTACCCGACTATTCGAGAGTTCGGTCGTCTCCGAATTCCGAGGGCCGTTTTACTAGAGTCGACATTTTACTTTTATTTTTGCTCGTTTTTAGGGCCTTCGTATCTTTTTAGCCTTGGCTAATAAAAGTGTCGTCCCCGTTTGGGGGTCTTATCGAGCGTTTGGCCTCATTGCCTTTGCTATTTTGTAGAGTACCATTTAACTTTAGAAGTTGCTAACTTTGACAAATTTTTGACAACTTTATTTTTGTAAATCGTTTGTACATACGAGAGTTTTTGACTCTTTTCTTATTTTGTCGTAGCAAGTAAAAAATGGGACACGATTCATTATGATCGTTTGGTCCTTACATTGGAGGCTATGGCCGGTGGTCGGCCTTATTTTGCCGTAGCAAATTTTGGATGGGACACGATTCATTATGATCGTTTGGTCCTTACATCGAGGCTACGGCCGGTGGTCGGCCTTATTTTGCCGTAGCAAATTTTGGATCTTCCCGTTCACTTTAATTGTCGTCGTTGGTGTGGGCACGGTACTTCCGAAGATCGATCCGAGCCTTAAGGCCGGGTGAGTGCCGTTATTTTCCTTCGGCGAGTGCTCGTTTTGCCCTTCATACAGTAACACGTTGTACTTGTTGCCTCGTTAAAAACCTTGTCGGAAAACCCTCTTTGGGACAAAACCGTACTAAGGAAAAGAGTGCAACACGTGTTTTCAGGCCTAGATTCTATTTTCCATCCGTTCTCGATTTCCTGCAAAAAATGAGAAAGGTTAATGAGAGAATACGGCCCATACCTTAGCAGTAGTATTTCTTTAGATGAGCCACGTTCCAGTTGTTGCGTAACCGTTGCCCGTCCATTGATTCTAACTGGTACGATCCTTTGCCCGTTATACCGGACACCTTGTACGGGCCTTCCCAATTCGGACCAGCCTTCCCCTCGTTGGGGTTTTTGGTGTGCAAGGTAACCTTTCGAAGACTCAAGTCCCCCACCGGAAACGCCGGAAGCTGGACCTCCGGTTGTAGTATCTTTCCATTCTTTGTTTTTGGGCCGCTATGCGAATAGACGCGCATTCGCGTAGTTCATCCGCGAGGTCGAGTTTCACGGCCATGGCTTCATCGTTTGACTCTCGGGTGGAGTACCTGAAACGGAGAGTCGGTTCACCGATCTTCTACGGGGATAAGAGCCTCGGCCCCGTACACCAACGAGAACGGAGTTTCTCCGTGCTCGATTTGGGACGCGGTCCTATAAGCCCACAAAGACCTCCGTAATACGTCTTTCCAACGGTGCTTCGACGCTTCAAGCCTCTTCCTTAGACTTTGGATTATTGTTTTATTCGTGGATTCCGCCCCCGTCCGTTCGCGTACGGGTGATACGGGGTTGATACAATTTTCTTGATCTTCAATCCTTCGAGGAAACTGCCGACCTTGCTGCCCACGAACTGAGGGCCGTTATCACAAGTTATCTCGGCGGGGATGCCGAAACGGCAGATGATGTGATCCCATATGAAGTCGATCACTTCCTTCTCTCTTATCTTTTCGAAGGCCTGTGCTTCAACCCATTTAGAAAAATAGTCAGTCATAAACAGAATGAAACGGGCCTTACCTGGTGCTTGGGGTAGCGGACCCACGATGTCCATTCCCCACTTCATGAAAGGCCATGGTGAGATGACCGAGTGCGGCTCAGCTCTGGGGCCGATGGATCATCTGGGCGTGCTTCGACACCCTCACATTTGGGACAAAATTTTTGCGTCCTCGTCCATTCGATCCCAATAGCCGCCTCGACTAGTTTTCGAACCAAAGCTTTCGAACCGGAGTGGTTGCCGCAGTTCCCTCGTGTATCTCTCTTATCACGTACTCCGTTTCGCCCGGTCCCAGACATTTGGCCAGGGGTCCGAAGAAGGAGCGTCGATACAACTGGTCATCCACTAAGCAAAAGCGCGCGGCCTTGGTCCGTAGCGATCGCGATTCTTTTGGATCACTCGGGAGCTTGCCATCACGCAAGTAGTCGACGTACTTGTTACGCCAGTCCCAGTCGTGCTCATCGTGCATATTTCGCTCGCCGGTCTCTATGGCCGTGTTCGTCAAGTGCACTGTCGACCCGCGGTTGATCTCTTCCTCATTAACCGATGATCCTAGATTTGCCAAGGCGTCGGCCTCGCTGTTCTGTTCCCTCGGTATGTGTTGTACGGTCCATTCTCTAAATCGGTGGAGTACCACCTGGGCTTTCTCGAGGTACCTTTGCATCCGTTCGTCCTTAACCTCGAAAACACCATTCACCTGGTTTGCGACCAAGAGCGAGTCGCATCGAGCCTCGATGAGTTCGGCTCCCATGCTTCGAGCCAGCTCCAAACCTGCAATCATAGCCTCATACTCGGCTTCATTGTTAGTTAATTTAGCAGCTCTAATCGACCGTCGAATGATATCCCAAGGCCGGGCTTTCGAGGACGATTCCCCACCGAACCCTTAAGGTTCGAGGCCCCGTCCGTATGTAGAGTCCAAATGCCCGTGGTATTTCCCGAGGCCGCAGAGTTCCTTCTCGACCTCGGGGACTAAGGCGGGGCAAAGTCGGCCACGAAGTCGGCCAAGACTTGGGATTTGATGGCCGTTCGGGGTTTATACTCGATGTCGTAGCCGCTAATTTCTACGGCCCATTTTGTTAACCTACCGGACAGCTCCGGTTTATGCATGATATTCTTCAAAGGGTAGGTGGTCACAACACGTATAGGGTGGCATTGAAAATAAGGTTTGAGTTTTTTGGAGGCGCTTACCAATGCTAACGCCAATTTTTCCAAGTGAGGGGGTATCGGGTTTCGCATCCCCCAAAGTTCTACTCACATAATAGACAGGAATTGCGTGCCGATTCCTCCCGACCAAAACGCCACTTACCGCTACTCCGGAGACACTAGGTAGATGAAAAGCGGCTCGTCGGCCTTCGGTGTGTGCAAAGAACGGGCCGGTCAAATACCTTTTCGGCCCCTCGTAGAGCCTCTTGACATTCCGGTGTCCACACGAAGTCGTTCTTCTTTCGGAGCAAAGAGAAGAAACGGTGGCATTTGTCGGAGGACCTTGATATGAAGCGACTCGCCGCTATTCTCCCGGTAAGCCTTTGTACCCCTTTTATGTTGTTCACGACCTCGATGTCCTCGATGGCTTTGATTTTGTCCGGGTGATTTCGATTCCCCTAGCTTGATACCATGAAGCCCAAAACTTGCCGACCTCACTCCGAAGGCGCACTTCTCCGGGTTAAGCTTCATGTTGTATTCAAGGAGCACATCGAAGGTTTCGCAAATGCTTTAAATGGTCCTCTCGTTTCCAGGGACTTAACAACCATATCGTCAATATAAACTTCCATCGTTTTCCCTATATGTTGTTCGAACATTTCGTTAACTAGGCGTTGGTAAGTTGCACCGGCATTTTTTAGTCCGAAAGGCATGACGTTGTAACAGTAAGTCCCGTACGGTTACGAAGGACGTTTTCTCTTGATCCTCCGGGTGCATCCGGATTTGGTTATACCCGGAGTAAGCGTCGAGAAAACTTAACATTTCATGTCCGGCCGTAGCATCGATCATTCTATCGATGTGCGGCAACGGGAATGAATCTTTCGGCATGCCTTGTTCAAATCTTTATAATCGACACACATCCGAAATTTATTACCTTTTTGGGTACCACCACCACATTAGCCACCCAATCCGGTATTTCACCTCCCCGGATAGAACCAATATTTAAAAGCTTTGTTACCTCGTCCTTGATGAAGGCATGCTTTGACTCCGACATGGGCCTCTTTTTTCGCTTCACGGGGAGAACTTACCGTCCAAGCCGAGCTTGTGTGAAGCTACTTCGGTGATATACCCCGTCATATCTACACGCGACCACGCAAAGCAATCGGCGTTAGCTCGAAGAAATTCAATTAACTTGTGCTCGAGCTCCGGGTAAGCCCCGTGCCCGTGTATACCTTTCGTCCGGGTAGGAACTCGAACGGGATGATCCGCTCCAGCTCTTCTATGGTCGATGGTCGCGTCCGAGTCATCCGGCGTGACAAAAGATCGGGGCATCCCGAAGTCATCTTCTCCGTACTCCGATCCTCCCCGATATTCTTTGATTGCTATCTGGGGGCGTCCGGTTGCACCCTCCTTCCTCGGGCCGGTTCCTCGGGGCCGGGGTGCTGATTCTTCTACAGCGAACATCTCCTTTGCTGCGGGTTGCTCACCGCGGACGGTTTTCACTCCCTCTAAGGTGGGGAATTTCAGCATTTGATGCAATGTTGAAGGTACCGCCCTCATGCTATGTATCCAAGGTCTGCGCCAATAATGCATTGTACTTCATGTTCCCTTCGATCACGTAGAACAGGTGGTTTGTTGAATGGTGGCCTCGATGCTCGCGGTAATGAGATCTCCCCTTGTGGTTTCGCTCGCCATGTTGAACCCGCCGAGTACCGGGTTGGGGGTACGATTCGATCGAGCAGCCCCAATCGTTCGACCACTCTCCATCGAATTATGTTGGCCGAGCTACCCGGATCAATCAAGATACGTTTAACCATAGTTTTAAAGATAAGTACGTAAATTACCAACGCGTCATTGCGTGGTGAACGACGCCCTCTTCGTCCGCGTCGTCGAAGGAGATGGAAGATCCGGATAAATGGTCTCGGGTTCGCTTTTCCCGAACGATGGAAATCTTAGTCCGTTTCATTACCGGGCGTCTAGGGGCGTCACTCCCCCCGACTATCATATTGATCACATGCTGGTGTTCGACCGGTTCGATCCTTTGATGAACTTCTCTCTCCTTGTAATGGCTTTTGGCTCGTTCACTCAATAAATCTCGGAGGTGGCCGTTTTTCAACAACCGGGCCACCTCTTCTCTCAACTGGCGGCAATCCTCAGTTTTGTGACCGTGGGTTCCGTGATATTCACAAACCATGCTCGGGTCCCGTTGCCCGGATGTCCTTACCCGCTTTGGCCACCGAACATCCGAAACACGACCGACGGCCGAGACAAGATCCGAGGTACCGACGTTGAAGTTGTATTCCGAAATCCTCGGAGGACCTTTTTGTTGGGCCGAACTCCCGGTTTCGCTCCCGAACGAGGGCCCCTGCTATTCGGGGCCGGCGCGTGTCCATTCTCGCTACCCCGACCGAGGGGTGGCGGGGCCTTCCCTTGATTTTTCCGTTTTGAAATTTGATCGCTCCGGTGCGAGTATGGCCGAAACCTTTCTCTAGCCGATTCGGACTTTGCTTCGTAACCCTTCTCGCTTCTCGGCTTCTCGTTCATCTTTGACTTTACCGAGAGAGAGCTCGAGCTGGTCATCCTCTACCCGAATCTTCGACTCATATCGATTGTGGACATCGGCCCATGTTACGGCCTCGTATTCTAGCAAGTTTTCCTTCAATTTGGCCGAGGCAACCGAGCTTAGCATATTGAGCCCTTTCGTGAAAGCCTGTGCGGCCCATTCTTCTGGCACCGGGGGTAATTCCATCCGTTCCCTCTGGAACCGGGAGACAAACTCCCTTAGTAACTCATCGTCCCTTTGTGTAATCCGAAGATGTCGGCCTTACGGCCCGCACCTTGATGGCACCGGACGCGCCTTCACGAAGGCGGCCACCAAAGCATTTCGAACGAAGTGATCGAGTGTTCGATGGTCGTACCATGTCAACGCTCCCTTTGACGAGTTTCCCCAAACTTTTTCGAAGCACCGATTCAATTTCGTTTTCTTCCATATCATTGCCCTTTTATGGCGCAGCATACGAGGTCACGTGCTCGCGTGGGTCGGCCGTGCCGTCATATTTCGGGATGTCGGCATTCTCGAACCTTTGGGATCGCCGGGCCGCACTTGGTGGAAAAGGCCTTTGGATGTATCTTTCGAATTCGGCCCCTTCAAAGAAAGGCGGAGCCCCGTATCTCGATCCACCCGAGAGTTATACGTCTCAACCTTCTTTTCGGTCGAATCCACCCGTTTTGCCAAAGTTTCAAGCATTTTTAGGACCTCGGTGGAAGAACCGCCCCGTAACCGTTGCTCTCGTCCACCCGCCGTTCGTTTCTTCCGCTTTCCACCGTATCCTTGGCCTTTTCCCGCCCAACCTCCCCTTGCCCGCCTTGTAGCCGGCAATCGCCATTCCTTGCTCGGCAATTGTCGCCCTTTGTTCCCGCAACATCTCGAAAATCGTACGCAAATTAATGCCATCATTCGTGCCTCCGCTCCTTTCGGCCTCGGGTCCGAGACAATGTAACGGAGTTATGAGTTCTCGGGGGATCGGTGGCGGAAGGCGCATTCTCCGATCCACGGTGTTTTGCCGATCGAGCCCTCCCTCGAGTCAACGGGGGTTCGGGTCGGCAGGTTCGGCAGCCCCCGTTGTTCGCCGCCCTCATTTTCCGCCACAATTTCGGTGTTGTTAATGTGACCGGATTGCCCGACGTCGGCCATAGATTTGTTTTTGACGAGACGAAAGAAGTGGTTACGGTTTAAATGAGTTTGATAAGAGCCAAGACTAAGAACTATTATCCTAGCCCCACGGTGGGCGCCAAACTGTTTACCCCGAATCGGATAATCAATTGAATTTGTATGGGTATAGGATATGTGCTTAGTTCATGAGATTGACAAGACAAAAGAAAGTAGAGGTTTGAAAGCTCACCAATAAGATAGCTAAAGATATAGACTTTATGAGCAATGTATCATATCATTAACAACAATATTAAAAGGAAATGCCTTGGCCGAATGGATGAATGGGAGGAGAAAATGACATCGAGGTTCTTCTATTGTAGGTATTCTTTGAAGATGAAAGGAGCCAACCCCCACAAAAGGAGGGGGTGTCCCTATTTATAGTGCCGCTCCACGGGCTTCATACAATGTGAACCGAATAAAATAATAATAATAAGGACAAATTTCCGAACGGATTTGGTGGGATTTGACCGACCGCGCCGTTCGACACACGCATGGTTGGTAGCCGACCGTGACAAGACGCCATCGACGCGCGGCCCACGCGTAACGTGGCCGTACTCTGGGACCAACAACCACCCGGACCAACGGTCATACCGGTCCAACGATCATACGGGCCTACGGCCACATGGAACCGAATGGCACCCTTGCCCGGCTCTGGTATAAGCGCTCCTCCGGTTCAGCTCTGGTACAGGCGCTACCCCGGTTCAGCTCGAATGTCATCAGGCACGTTCCCATCTTCCTTGCCCCGGACCTCACTTCATCGGTTTACGTTACGTCCGGTTTTCCCCGTATACAGACTCAATTGTTATTATATAGATTGTTAACTTGAAGTTGTTACTACATAAATTTTAAAAAATTAAATTCTAAATTAGCTTATGTATATCGTATTTCGCTTCTAATTTTTTTGAAGAAGACAACAGTGCTTGCGAATTTGCTTACGTACGTGGGTCTATTTGAAGGCAAATAAATTCTTGGCCCCAAAGAAGGCTAAATTAAAATGATACTTTTAGGGGTTCACTTAAGTTGACTTGAATAGATTGATGTCTTCTCCAAGTAAATGTACACATACATTTTATCTGTTCAATGGGGTCCCTTTAAGTACTGGAAAAATAGTGCTTGATCAAATTGTTGACTATTATTTTTGAAAAATAATTACCATTATTGATTTGTCATTTTGCGAAACAGAATTGGGTTAGACAACTACTGAGGCTAATAAATAATTGGACCTCCCCCCCCCCCCCGCCCAAAAAAAAAAAGAGGGTAATAAATAATTGAACCAAGAAAAAAAGGGTAATAAATAAGTGGACCTAAAAATGAAGAAGATGCTAATAAATAATTGGACCAAAAAAGAAAGAGGCTAATATATAATTGGACCAAAAAGAAAAGAGACTAATAATAAATTAATCTGCATATTACACAATTTACACATTGATATTGAAAAAGTTACTGTTTGGTATAATTTGGCCAACTCCCTTGGGAAACAAGGAAATCTGTCGGACCCCTTGGTCAATAATATGCAATTTGGAAAACAATTATGTAGTTCGGCAACTATTGAAGATATATATGATTGGAAAATTAATTACCTATTAGTATGTCGTCAACTAGGTTTTATTTTATGAGTTTAACTTTTATACACTATAAATCTGAAATATATTATTGATGTTTAACATCAAGCTGGTAAAAAAGCCTGCCAGACATCAATAAAGGCAAAAAATACTTAGTGATTTATTCATCATCTCTTAAATATTGATAAATATAATAATTTGATACATATATTGATGAGAGATAACAAATATTTAATGAAATAGTTTAGGTGCACAAGTTAGTTCGTACATTTAAATCCAATCATTAGATAACAAGGCTTATAGCTTACGATGATGATGACATCGTTCAATACAATGCGAGAACAAGGAACCTCTATTGTTGTGAACCGTTTTGAACAATTAAGTTTTTTGGAAAAATTGGAGAAAAAAGTTTGTACAAATTACAGAAATTGTTTGAAGTACTTGTTGGTTTTTGTAGAATTACATTACCTTCAAATAGGCAAAATACATAGACAGCCTCTTAAATTTGTCCCAATTTTTTATTTAGACAACTGAATTAAAGTTGTTACTCCCTTCGTCCCATAATAAATGTCATCTTAATTAAAAACACACATATTAAGAAACTAATAATAAAATGTGAAGTTTACCAAATTGTCCTTATATAATAAAATAAATTACTTTTACCTTTTGATTAGAGTATACACAAGAAATAAACCTTTTGACATTGGGAATCGAACAATACCAAGTTACTATGTGACTTTTCCAATCATCATTTAAATGTTACTTTATTGTTTAAGAGTAGAATTGAAAAAAATTGATTAATTTATGTCTTGATTTCCTAAAATTACACTTATTATGGAACAAAATAATTTGACTAAAATGACCTTTATTACGAGACGGAGGGGAGTGCCTATTAGACACTCAAAGTAGATGCGAAGTGTCTCTATTGAACACTTCGTTACCAACTAGCAAAATAAATGAAGTGCGTGAGATCTACTTTCTATGATGTGGCAATTATATCCAATAAAAAGAAGGCACGTGGTCTTTTCAGTCCAACTAACAAAAAAAGCTTTTTGAGCCTGAAAGAAAGAAACCCACCCACCCCCAATCTAATCATCCTCTTCACTGGAACTAGAACTTCTCTATTGTTATTGGAAGAAGCAAGAAGTAGAGGAAAGTAATGGACTTGAGAGAAGAACTTGCCGGAAATCCTCAAATATTAAGTAAAAATAGTGCTGAATATGTACTCACGCGCTAAAAGAATGCGTCAAACATAATTTGTGCCATGTCAGCATAACGTGTTTAAATAGACACACTTCACACGTACTTTAAGTGTCTAATAGGTAACAACTTTAGTTCGGATATCTAAATGAAAAATTCGAACAAGTTTAAGGGGGCTATCTATGTATTTGACCCTTCAAATATGAAGTAGCAATACAAACTCAATATGATACATGAGTAAGTAATGAACGATCAATAATTATAAAAATTTGTGAACTTTCACAAGCAAAAAGATTAAAAGTGCACAATTAACTACTGAAGATTTAGTTATTAATATGATATATATTGTAGAGACTCAAATCAATATTTATCCATTACATTTTTTTTTTTTATTCCACATTCAATGTTTGTTATCTGTATTGGAACTCGAATAAATTCATATTTACATCGAAATTTTTTATATATTAAGGGATGAAACTCTCCCTAACAAATGCAGTTCCGTACTCAAGATGACTTGAATCCGACATCTTTAATAGATCAAAAGTGCTATTATTAGCCACAAAACAAAACAAAACAAGCAAAACCTCGTAAGCAATTACATCATCAACGTGGGCCCCACAACATATGATTGGTCCATGTGAATTGGCAATGGTTTGTCTTCTTGAACCAAGGAGATTGTAGCTTTTATGATATATCCCTGCAAACTTATTCGTTCCAGTGGCAAAAGAGCTGACGACTCCTACGGTTTAGTTTGGCCTCATACGTAGCATGTGCCTGGTTTTTAAATAAAAAAACTTTTTAAGTGATTCAGATGTGGGAACCGATTTAGTGGATTTTAGTAGCTTTGATTCAAATTCAAATTTATATTAAATATTATATTTAGTATGTATAAATAATTTCTCTAAAATCTCGTAAGAATTGTGATCCAAAATCGATAAATTTGATAAACAGCCTTTGAATTTCTTAAAAGGTAAACAGCCTTTGAATTTCTTAAAAGGTATGGTTACGGTCAAATTTGAAGTGTTTAGGTGAGAATTGATGCCAGCTTTTAAGCGTGTCTCAAGGACATCGACTTTTTTATACAAAAAATAAAATTGAAGAGCTAGGGCGTAAATATTTGTAATATGCTACTTTGTGTCCTATCTTTAAAATATAGACTGTTGTCATGGAATTTTCAATTTCAAAAGTGAGACTTTATGACAATGTCTTAAAATTTCACCAATAGAATATGAAACTCCATGACAGTTCAGGTATTTCTCATTCATCTTATTGTGTTTTGTTAATTTCTATTTTTAAAGAAGCAAGATGGGATGATTTATGTTGATAGTGATTTTTTTTTTTTTGCCCGAATATATACCACTAGACAGAGTGTCTAGTGGCGTTTTATTGATAATAAAATATATAAAGAACCTCAATAAGAAAAAGTATCAGCAAGGGAGCTAAACCTTACCTTCTACAATCCTAGTGAGATAGCGAATGTGGGTGGTGATAATATGTATGGTGATAATGTTGGTTACCTTGGACGGTGACGGAAGAAGAAGGGTTAACTGTTGTGAGTTTTTATATTCAGTGTAACTAATAAAATGGATGGTGTTAATGGATGAAGGGCAAATTTGAGCAACTATGGCATCGAGGCCACATATGAATTGATAACATTATGAATGATATTATAAACCTTTTCTAATAATAGCGGGGCAAATATGACCATTTTCCCATTTTAAAAAGTTTTTGAAATATTAAAAGTACTTTATAACCTTTCTAGTTATTGAAAAAGAATATTTCTCCCTTCATACATAATTCCCTAGTTTATCTTCCTATTATTTTAAGGTAGAGTTCGATCCTTTTGGTCTTCTGTCGTGTGTCTTTCTAAAATCTGCTGAAAGACGTGGATGGGAAGAAACATCATCTTGTGAACTCACCACAAACGAAAATACCAAAAAAATTATAACCAAATGAATAAATTAAAAAAAGAAAAGAAAAAAGGGCTGAGCCGTCATACGCCACTTATCAAATTTAGTATACTATCCTTCAAGAATCTGTGGACAACTTGCTTTGTTGATCCTAATCATGAACTCCATACTTACGTATAGCTTTTGTCGACCTATGAAGCTGAATTCATTTAAATTTGATAAATTCATTAAATTTTTTAATACTGAACTTATTGTACTTTTAAAATAGTGAGTCAAAATGTATATTTATGCTTTGTAATAGATCGTGATGAACCGTGACGGATCTAGAGCACAACTTATTTGTTAACGAGAATTCGATAATTTTGCCTAGAATATATATAATATACTAAATAGTCATAAATATTTTCAATAAATCAAAATATTATTGTATTTTAATTTGAAGTCACTATGAAAACTTCATATCTTGAATCTGCATCGGAGTGGGATACTCCATTGTGATATACTAGCAGGAAAAAAGAGGAAAAGGAACAAATGATTACTCCAAGAGAACGTAATTAAGTAGAACATTCCAATTTTATTTTCTAATAAGTTGCTTTCTCTTTTGGGTTCTTCTACTGACTATAGGCTACTATATATAAGCTTTATCACCACGAATGAATTCCTCTTGCTATCATTTCATCTCCTTATTATAAGGCTTCTCTATCTCTCTCTCTCTCTCTCTTCTTTAGTTGAGCATAAAGATAGAGAAAGCCTTATAGGTAAGAAAAAATGTCTAGGAATGGGAAACTGGAGGAACATAAAGTGCCCTTATTAGATTATGTCTCCTCTAATAATATCCAAAGTAGTTATTTAGAGCAAAATGATGAAAGTTTTGCAACAAGATTTTGCATAGAATCAAAGAAGCTATGGCATATAGTTGGGCCAGCCATCTTTAGTAGAATTGCCTCTTACTCCATGTTTGTCATCACTCAAGCTTTTGCTGGCCATCTTGGTGATCTTGAACTTGCTGCTATGTCCATTGCTAGTAATGTTGTTCTTGGCTTCGATTTTGGACTCATGGTACGCAATTTCCCTTTTAATAACGCGTTTTAACTGAGTCAACCAGTCAACCACGTTTCAATGTCACAGTTGAAACTAAAACCTATGGTATATGAATTCTCTTTATGCATTTCTTCTTAATGAGTCTTTTCACTGAGATGGACTTAAATGGAATGGCGTATATTGTGAAAATTCATATAACTGATGGAGTCAGGAATTCTAACAAGGAGATTTGAAAAATTCATAATTTTCACCCTTTTGGGATTTGAACCTGCAACCTAAAACTGATTTATGAACCACTTTTATACATTAGACTCGAAGCTTTCCTTATATAAAGGAAATCCTAATATTTTGTATATTATGCTACACAAAAAATATTTGCGCTACAATATAACTTTCCAATGAATGATTCAAGTGAACCCCTTTCATTACTTACAGTTCCGTCCCTGGCTGACACTAATCTGCTTAGGATTGAAGCGCATTTATTATTGTTTGTTGCTACATAAGCCATATACTATTCTTTCAAGAATCATACTTATGAGGGATTCGATAGTACTCCTTACATGATTACATGCAGCTTGGCCCCCGGCAGAGGACCTAATTTGCTCTATTGTTCGTTGTTACACAGGAATTGTACTAACTTATAATGGTGAAAATTGTGCAGCTAGGAATGGCAAGTGCATTGGAAACACTATGTGGACAAGCATTTGGTGCCAAGAAATACTACATGTTAGGGGTATATTTGCAACGCTCTTGGATAGTACTCTTCTTGTGTAGCATTCTAATGATGCCAATTTTTTTCTTTGCAACACCAATCTTGAAATTATTGGGGCAACCAGAGGATGTGGCAGAGCTCTCTGGGGTCGTGGTTTTGGCCTTTATCCCATTGCACTTTTGCTTTGTATTTCAATTCCCATTGCAAAGGTTCTTGCAAAGCCAATTGAAGAACAATGTGATTGCTTGGGCTAATTTTGTGGCTTTCATTATCCATGTGTTGATAAGTTGGCTAATTGTTAGCAAGTTTAATTTGGGCATTATTGGGACAACACTTACTTTGAATTTCTCTTGGTGGCTGGTATTTTCTGTGCTATTTTGTTATACTACTTGTGGTGGCTGTCCACTTTCTTGGACCGGTTTTAGCATGGAGGCATTTTCTGGGCTTTGGGACTTCTTCAAGCTTTCTTTTTCTTCTGGAATCATGCTATGGTATAAATTCTAAACTTGTACTCCCTCCGTTTCAATTTATGTGAACTCATTTAACTGAGCACGGAGTTTAAGAAAGTAGAAAAGACTTTTAAACTTGTGGTGTAAAATGAGTCACATATATTTTGTGTGACTATAAATCATTGCATAAAGGTAATTTATTTCCAAATATAGAAAAAGGTCATTTTTTTTTTGGCACGGACTAATAAGAAAATAGGTTCACATAAATTGAAACAGATGGAGTATTAGAGTTAAACTCGCGTAAAATTCACAAATAGTCACCTTTTAGCCTCCGCAATCGAAAAATAGTTACTATCACGGAGTTTCAGATTCCATGTGTGAACACAAGACATTCTCATGGAATTTCTCCTCTGAAGTTTGAAATTTTATGACAGTGGCTATTTTTTAAAGACGGGTTTATAAAGTGGCCACTGCACTCTATTTCTCTCTTGAACTTCTTCTGTACATAAACTTTTAAACGTCTTTTTACATTATGAAGTTACGGGCCAAAAAAATTAATTATGTGTCATCATTAGTAAAAATGAGATTAGTTAGCTGAAAAACGTACCATAAGTTAAATTGCTAATTTTTTGTTTGGTTTGAAATGAAAACAGCTTTTTACTTACTGAAATAAAAGGTGCTGCTTTTTCATCATCTTTTTATATGTATTCTAATTCTAAAAAACACCTAAGTAGCAGGAAACCGAAATTTGTCTATCCTGTCATGGTTTATCTATTTTTATATTTAATCATTTGATATTCGAAACCTATTGATTCAATTAATTCGGATTTGGGTTGCATAAGGTCTATTAAGGAAACAATCCTCTCTACTAAAAAATTTTCCACTTTCAAGGCTTGAATCCGATACTTTAAGAGATTTATCTATTTGCTTATGTACTTATTTCATTGATATATTCGCAATTGCTTAATGGTTTAATTTTCTTTTCTTATCTTTCATTTTGGTGCAAATGGAACAGCTTGGAGAACTGGTACTACAAGGTGCTAATTGTGATGACTGGTAATTTGGAGAATGCTAAAATTGCTTTGGATGCATTATCCATCTGGTAAGTAAACTTTTCTTCTTGATCACACGTTTAAAAAAATATAGACAAGTAGACCAACAAATTACGGCACTAATGATAATGATAATTATACTACGTCATTAATTAGCTGCATGATTAATTCGACCATTCCGTCTTTTACTTGTTCTTTAACTTGTTAATGACAACACAAACAAATTTAAATTAACAAGTTAAATGAGCCAAAAAAAAATAAAATTAACTTTTGTTAATGTTGTCATTGTCATTATCATTACCACTGCCTTTGCCAATATTCTTGAATACTAAGACAAGCTCATAATGTTGTCTCAGTCAAATTTAGTGACCAAGTACTTTCAACTTGCCAATACGACAAATAAGTTACGGCAAAGAAGACAATACTAAGTTTTTTTTTAATTTGTCCAACACAAATATAACACTAAATCTATGTTATTTTTCTTATTTTTATTTTATTTAATTCTTGCAGCATGAATATCAACAGCTGGGAATTGATGATTCCTTTTGGATTCTTTGCGGGAACTGGGTATGTTCATTGTTTCTCCATTTACATAATTCCATATTTTATAGTATTATAGGATACATTATTATGAAAATAAGTGGCTGGTGTTGGTTCGATCTTACATTTGATACGCTGAAAGACAACTAGGTTTTTTTTTTTTTTTTTTTTTTTTCTTTTTCTTTTGTCACATATTTTTTTGTTGTTGTTTCCATATAGAAGCTAGTGATAGGAACAAAAAATGCTACCTCTTATAATATACTGTCCACAAATTGTTTGGAATTGGGAAATTTGTCTAAATACACTTTTTTCTGAAAATTATCTTAATAATATCCATTTATCGGAATCGAAATATTAAAATTTATTAATTGGGAGTTCTCTAACGTTTACGAGCTTTTGGATATGTAATCATATGATGTCTCTTAGAGAATGAGGATAATTTAGTCATGACCTAATTCTTGAAACTTACATTCCATTATTAAAAAATGGTCATAAACCTGGGACTTGTGTAATAAAATAAATGTAAATGGGTGTGAACTTGTTTGGGGCTAAAACTCATATCACCAATTGAAATGGATAAGTTCGCTTCATCTTTAATCTCAGAAATGTCAGGTTCGAGTTATGACATTGAAAAAAGGCCGATACATAACCCCTTTTTTTTAAGGAACCTTACACGGCCCGAAACCAATTAGTGAGACCACCAAAACGGGTGCCTAACGTTGGGTGAGAAAACCCCAAGAAAAGTTCCATAAAAAAAAAATCCTATATATTCAAAGTAGTCAAAATAGTCGGATTGAAAATGACAAAACAAAGGGGAGTGATGAGATAAATAAGATTGCTCCACCTTAATCACAGATCTCAATTCGAGTTCAAGAAATGAAAAAATTCTGCTAGAGAAACTTTTGCCTTTAATAGAGCCTACGAGACGTAAAATTCGGCTTAGTAAGGCCATCAAAATGGATATCGAATAGCGAATTAAGAACCCAAACGAGATCCGTCACAAATTTTATACATTGAAAGTACTCAAAATAGTCGATTGAAAATGACAAAAGAAAAAAGTGTAAAAACATTATTCATTTCCCTTAAAGAGTATTGCTGATAGGGTCAATCCTCGCCTGTTAGGCAATGGACGTACAGAGTCCAAAAAATAGTATGAATCCAAAAAGTTACCAGAAATTTGCCATCTGACAGATTCTAACAGTTTCAAAATGGGGAAAAGTAGAACAATGATTGAATCACATGTTATCAAGACAAGGTCCACAACATTTTATAGTTGAAAAAGATTTTGTCCAAACAACACATGATTCTGAGTGATATCCTAACTAAGAAAATACCATATAACAAGAAATTTAAGCTATCCGATTACTTAAAAGATAAATATAAGTAACCGTCATGATTTACTGAATTACAGTAAATTGTAAAGAAAATAGATTACTTGCCTTACCCATGGCAATATTTTCGATCTTTTTAACGTCCAATGTTTGACCCTCTCCAAGAGTGAGATAATTAATCAAGTTTTAGATGCTGTTTTCACTATTCTCTATCGTTTGTTTAAATTCGTACATGACATGCAGAGACGGTTTCAAAATTTAAATTTGATTTATCGTATAAAAATTATTTGGTTCAAAATTTAAATATCTTTTTCTTTTTTCAAAATATATGTATTTATATTATGTGTAAAATATTGAGTTCAATTGTACCCGTTGACGCAGAGTAAGGGTAGCAAATGAGTTGGGAGCTGGAAATGGCAAAGGGGCAAAGTTTGCAACAGCAGTAGCAGTGACACAATCAATAGTGATTGGTTTATTCTTCTGGATTTTGATCATATTTTTCCACAATGAACTTGCTCTAATTTTCTCCACTAGCCAACCTGTTCTTGAAGCTGTTCATAAACTCGCTATTATCTTAGCCTTCACTGTTCTCCTCAACAGTGTTCAGCCCATTCTCTCAGGTAAATTCATAGTAAAAAATTTGCTACTATATATATTCTCTTTCTTATTTTTTGTACTAAAGTTAGGTTAATTAGACCTTCTTTTCATCAGAGGCAGATTTAGAATATGTTGTGTGTGTTCAATTAAACTCATTACTTTCACTTCAAATTATGTATACGAAAGAAAAAAGTTGAAATGTATAGAACCCACTAACTCTAGATTCTAAATTCACCGGCTTTTCATGTAGTACCATTTACATGACATGCATGATAGGGGCAGATCTAGCGTGTAGGTTGTTTATTCATGTAAACCAGTAGCTTTTGTTTAGATCGTATACATAGTTGTGAATTTAGTTATAGTGTAATATTAATTTTAGCTCACGATAGGAACCCATAAACTTTCAATTCTGCATCCGCCTCTGATATACGATATAAACAATGATTTGAGAGTTTCTATGTTTATTTTCTTTATTTAATTTATTTTTTGGATATTTACAGGGGTTGCTGTTGGATCTGGATGGCAAGCATATGTTGCATACATAAACTTGGGCTGCTATTATGTACTTGGAGTTCCTCTTGGCTTTATTATGGGATGGGGTTTCCACTATGGTGTCATGGTATGTCCCTCATATTTTACAAATTCTTTCTAAAAATGGTTTTTGTGCTGCATAAATTGGTATACAGGGAATTAAAAAATTTGACAGTGAAAATTTTGAATTTGAATATTTTTTTTCAAATGGTAAATAAGGGTGAGATATGATGAAAGGGTTTCATATTTTAAGTAGAAATTAAATGTGAACATACGCTAATGAAAATGTTTCTATAGGGAATATGGGCTGGAATGATCTTTGGTGGAACTGCAGTTCAGACTTTGATATTGGCTATAATCACAATTAGATGTGATTGGAATAAAGAGGTAACATATTTCATATTCAAAAATTTTTATTTTCCTCTTATTTGCTCCCTCTGTTCCACTTTAGCTTGCTTAATTTGAATTTGATGTTCCATTCTTTAACCGATAGGAATAGTGTACGCTTTTTCTTTTTTGTTTCTCACCCGGTGTTTAGTATCTACTTTGGGGCTCTAACTAATCTGAATTCGCGTCCATAAATTTCACTTTGGAGGAGGGTAAATCACTCTTTACCAAAGAAAACTCAATTTTCTTAATTTAATTGCAAGGCCTCTAATTAAGAATGAAAGAATACTTATGTATGTCACCTCAGGAAATTTGATAGCTTAAGTTTACATAGGATGGGGACAGATGAGAGTATGAGAAGAGATATATACTTGGAGCTAACACGTAACGTGGACTAAGTAAATATTTTTTATATATATTTTTAGTGTATTTTAATATGTTGGAGTGGGTAACTTACTTATTATCATGTTACAAATCTCACCTTATTTTTCAGCAGTTACTTATAATTATTTTTTAAGTGATCTGATATTGAAAAATTCTTTTGTTCAAAATGCAGGCAGAGAAGGCAACAATGCATGTAAGGAAATGGGACGATGTTAGTCAATTGACTTCATAGAAATGGCCATGAATTTTCCCAAGTATTAATGATGACGAAAAAGACAATAACAAGAAAATTGGATATTGTCCTCGAAATTTTGTGCACTAATTTTTCAGTCTAAGGTAGTTGTAATTTTCTTTCGTACCCAAAGTAAGCAGCAACATATGTATAAATTTTAAATGAAGTCGATTGCTATGTATTTTTGTATCTTGAAAATGAATCAGTGAAATGTAAACATAAAAATTCTTAATCAGCTGATGATAAACACATTTCATGAAATAGTTGAAAGATTTGGATTCGAGCCAAATATATAGCGTTATTATTTTTTTTTTTTTGAGAAGTAAAAAAATACATTTATAGAGGGATGAAGTTATAATTTTAAGTACGTATTCCGTAGCTTTTGCTTAGACCTTATATTTGTATTAAGAAATTTATTGACATGCATATTTAATTACGAACTCAACAAATGTCAAATTTTAAAATTCGAAACTTATAAACTTCAAATGGTGATTCGGGCTTTATTTAAACCAAGTACACACTTAATACCATAAAGAATTAATAAGTGAAAGTGACCAATTACATCATATATTGATTTGTTAAGCAAATTTCATTGGACAACTATTGGTCCTGTTTCGTTTATGACATTATAACCATCATGATCGGCCAATATTGTGAAATACCATATCATTCGTTTATATACACAGGAAGTTAAATAAGATTACGAGAACTCGCGGAAACCACGTGAAAAAAATAAAGAAAAAGATATTGGAGAACTTGTCCCTCATCAGTAGTGTAAGATTTCTAAAGGAATTTTAGTGGTCTTGTTAAAGCTACTCCACCTATTGCCTTAAGATTTTCTGTTGGATGTTCAGATTCTTTCACATGATATCAAAATCAACTTTTATTCTAACTCTAGTCTTCTCTGTGTCTGAATCTTATCTCTCTAATCTCTACTACAGAAGAAAAGAAGAAGACATCAAATCCACGTGTATTCCTTAGAACAAAATTAACAAGTAATTGCGCGGTTTGCCCTTCAAATGGACTGGTCTTTAATTATTTGCCTTAAAAGGGGCTGGTTCTTAATTTTTGTCCTTCAAAAAAGAACTTATGCTTATAGGGGCATGAGTTCTTTAAGAGCGCTGGTATAACTTGTGGATATTATGATGCGTAACTTATGCCCCTATAGACATAAGTTCAACTTTTAAGGGAAAAAAATTAAAGACCAGCCTATTTGAAGGCCAAAAATTAAAACCAGCACAAAATAGGGTAAAGTGAAAATGACCCACGAATTAAAGGGATTAAAATAATTTTGAGATTTTGCGTTGGATATACACATTCTTTTACAACATTTTTTTGCACGGAGTGCCCTTCTTTTGGGGTGGTCTTTAAATTTTTTTTCATATTTGTGATCTTTAAATTATGCCCTCATATTCTTTGGTCTTTAATTTTTGCCCTTCGCATTGCAACTTTGAGCTTTCGGCAAAATAATGAGGTTGAGTTCGAACCCCGCTCAAGCATAAATTAAAAAAAAAATTGCAAGACAAGGTTTGGGTCGCGTGTATGCGGACCGATACTTTTGTTAAGGAATTACACATTTATACGGGACCGGCAGATACTCATGCCTTATGGGCAGACTTAGCATAAGTATGCCGGGTTAAATAACTTTGATAATTCTTCACAAAGTTATGCGGTGGGCATACTTTTAATGGGCAAACTTTTATCGGACCGGATAACTGTGAAGGAATTATCAAAGTTATCTTGGACCGATACTTATGCCAAGTCGCCCATAAGGCATAAGTATGCGGTCCAGATAACTTTGTAATTCCTTCAAAGTTATGCGGTGGGGGCATACTTTTAATGGGCAAACTTTTATGCGGGATCCCAAGATAAACTTTTGAATGAATTATCAAAGTTATCCGGACCGCATACTTATGCCAAGTCTTCCCATAAGGCATAAGTATGGGGTCGGCATAACTTTGTAATTCCTTCATGTTGTATGCGTTGGGGGCATAGCGAAATTTAAACTTGCCTTGCGAATTTTTTTTAAAATTTTGACTAACGCGTGGGTTCGAACCTGGAACCTATGGGTTTATGCGAAGGGCAAAATTTAAAGATTTCAAATATGAAGGCAAAATTTAAAGCACCCCAACGAAGGGCAATTCGCGGTGCCCTTTTGCTGAGGAGGAGAGATCTTACCCTCCAGATTCAGGGCTAAAATATCCAGGCTTTGGCCCAGCCCATGAATATGATCTTTTTCTGGACATTTAAAGATCATGAAGTCTTAGGAGTTCTGGACTTCAATATTAAGGCCCGATTATTGCCCACAGTATTTGGGCCTTCTCCATAATAGTTAGGGCAATTCGCACGATTGTCCCTATCTTGGGGGTGATCTTTAATTTTTGTCCATTGACACTTTAAGTAATAAAAAAGTGATCAACAATACCCCTGATATTCTGGGTTCGAACCCCAGCAGAGTAAAAAAAAAAAAAAAAAAAAATCGCAATGCAAGGTTTTCATAGAACTATGCTTATTCGGGCAAAGTTAGATAAAAACTATGCCGGAAGGCATAGTTTTGTAGTATAACTTAATTTCTACAAAACTATGCTAACATAGAAAATATGCCTTGTCTGGCATAGCTCTGTAGAAATTAAGTTATCCTACAAAACTATGCCTTGCCCGGCATAGTTTTGAATGCTACTGAACTATGCCTTAAGGTATAACTTTACCCGAATAGGCATAGTTTTACATGAAAACCTTGTCTTGCGAAATTGTTATTTTTTTTTTACTCTGCTGGGATTAGAGCTCAGAATCTCTGATTTCATATATCACCAAATAAGGGTACTTTGGCCTACAAATTTTCATTAAATGGAAAATAGGGGCATTAAAGACCAGCAATTTGAGGAGCAAAAATTAAAGACCAGCGATTTGAGGGACAAAAATTAATGACCAATCCATATGAAGGGCTATCCAACTCTTTGTAGTAGTTAAGGATTACTTTACACAATAGTCAAAAAAGAGTACGCCACAGACTCACATCACTGTCTTATAAAAAAGCAAAGGGACAAATACAGAAGTGGTCCTCTAACGCAACTTCACGAACCTAGATCTAGTCAACTTGTTTTTACAATCTTAATTGGTAACGATCAAAAAATTATTTTGTTACTTCTTGTTTGGCAACTTCACAGATCTAGATTATCCTATCCCAATTAATAACTTTTGTCGTTTTTTCCTTAATGTTTTAACATGTGTCTGTGGCATTAATTTTTTCATGTGTTGCACTCAAGTGATAGTTTTTCCTTCTATTCGACTGTACACCTTATTTGGGAGTAAAGTGACAGACTGACAGTGGCGAATTAAAAAATTTCACTAAAAAAATTAAAATATAAATAAATAGGCACATGAAGAAGTCAAATGATTGAATATATACGCATAAAAAACATGAGAAAATTAGTTTTCGTCTTTATCGAATACACCCTATAATCTTGAAAAGCTGAGAACTTATGGTCAAAGAGTTGCACTCTCTTAGTAAATCTATTCGACTGGATTTGTTGAGATCAGTGTGCTTCCAATAGGGGATAATTAAAGAAAAAAAGGAAGTTGAAAGTCTTCCTTTTGACTTTTGAGGTAGTACCTCCCCAATATCGACATTCAACTTAAAACAGAACTAAATTATGTTTTTTCTCTTAATTAAATTGGGTGTCCTTTGTTATATTAAGAGAGAAAAACGAATATTGTTTGTTTGTAATAATTAAAAAACAAAAATTGCACTGGCATCATTTATTTGAAGTACAACTAGAGACATGAAGATGCTAGTAGTATTATTTATTTTATTATTTTGTCACCACTTATGTAGTTATGTTTCTGTTTTAATTTCTTCTTTGGATAAGAACCGGAGTAATATTTAATTTGCTTTGAAATCAAAATTTGATTAAATCATACACAAGTTGATAACCTGTTTTATATTTTAAGGCGCTCTGCAAAAAAATTGAGCAATTGGACCATATTCATATGTACCACCATGGAACCACTAGGTTTTCAGAATATAATCTGACTTACTAATATATTATTTTATGGCCACTTTCTTTATAATAATAAAAACTCTCAGTCGTGAGAAACGAAGCTTCCTCTTTCACAAGTACTTTATACAATTATACTCTCGGTTTGGTTGTACATTGTCGTATTTCGGAAATAGTCAAGTCATTAGAACACTTTGGACACAATATACACATTATGTGACTTAGATCTTAATGAATTTTCCAATACAAATACAAAATCTAAGTAAAATTACTGATAAGGTCTATCTCTGATGACTGTTATATTTTATCGTCGAGGAAATATTAATTTTGTGCTCCGCTTCTCTCGTGCTTGCTCATGTAAAGATTTAGAGCCCTTTTCACTAAATCTAAAACCCAAAAACTATGATTCAATAGAAGTATCGTATCGAGTGTTGCTAGCATGAGGCTACTACTAGTCAATTCTTTGATTCCACTTAAAGTATGAAGTATCTAGCACTTAATTTACAACTCAATTAATTCGAGTTTGCATAAAAGAGTTTCAATTTTAGATAAAGTTCTCCCTGCCAAAAAAAAAAAAAAAGCACTCTTTTGGGTGAAACAAAGTTCTTCAACGGTAAAAACCGACAAGGGGGCCATGTTGTTCCAATAGTAGAAACAATTCCTATGCAATAATATACTAACATTCTGACAAACAAGCATTCTCTGTATAAAGTGGCATTACAACGGTCCATTTTGTTCAATCATTTCTCCGTGCACATAACATAGGCAAATTTATCATTTGGATACAGCAAATTCAGAATGAGTGTGAGGACATATGTACTTTGACTTATTTCATAACAGCTCGAACCAGAAAGTGCACATATATGATTTTGGAATCGCTATTTAAGCCATATTTGAAGTGCAAAAGAATTTACAAGTTTACTCACTTCAGAACAACTTTAAGGTATTTGAAATTAGGTTTCGAACATTATATTTGAAATTTCATATGATTGAAGTTCAAGCACATATGATTATCAGCAGAAATACATGAACTTCGAGCATATTATACTTCACACATCGCATATCTGAAATTGTTCCGAAATGGAATCACGTGCCAAAAATTATAAAATATTGAATATATATTAAATAACCATATTCAAATTTTTGACCTACTAACACAAAGCACTAAAAAGCATTTGAAGAAAATTTATTCACAAATAGATGTAAACAAAATAATGTACAAGAGAGAAACATGGAATACAATCGAAATCCAAAATTGGGATAAATGTATTACCGTATATATGTACAAAAAAGTTGGTGGGAATAGATCAAATTCAACCAAAAAAAAAAAAATATATATATATATATATATATAGCAGTTCTAGTATATTGTTACAAATATGCTATTACTTCCACAAAATTAAACTCAACCATATTAACAAATTCACTCTGAACCAAAAAGAGCAAAAAAAAAAAAAAAAAACTCCAATTTTGAAAATTATAAAATATTGATTTTTTATTGGACTTTAATTTCTCCAATTTCTTCTTCCTTCTACAAGCATAAGAGGTAAATTATTCATCTCATACCTTCCTGATGAAAACTGAACCGATTCACCAAATTTCATAACTCGGTTACCAAACCGAGCCGACTCACTTGATTTTCCAAACGTTAACAACTTTGGACCCGTTTTTTCAACCTTCAAATCCTCAATTTTCATTCTCAACTCATTAACCAAGATCCATAATAACTCAGTTGATGGCTTTTGAACTGAAATTAAAACAGATAATCTCTCTTTACATCCTTCTAATCTCTTCAAAATACAACCCAACTCAACCGAGTCACCAAAACTCAAACAACTCAGTCTTTCCTTAAACTCACCTAGTCGTAATAACAACTCATTAACTGTCGATAAATAATCATTACACAATAATCCAACCACCTCGTACAACAATTTATTACCTTCTAAAAGGAGTGAATCAGGTACTTTGCATGTTTCTTCAATCAACTGAACTAAAGAATCAACGTCTCTGATTAAATCAGAATTCAAGAAACACGAAATTTTTTCTTCTCGTTTATCTTTTTGTGCACTGCACGATAAACATGAAAGAAAATAACCCAAAGTTCTTGACGTAAAAAGTAGGGTTTCAATATATCTAGCGTAAAATCTTATCCATGCTGAAACTTGCCACGTGGCGGTGGTAGCACTGTCCTTGAAGTTGGAGAGCTTAAGGTAGTTATGTCCACCAGTGGTCGGAAAAACAGAAAGTTGGTCTTGTAATATAAAGGGACCACGTTTAATTATTTGGTGAATAATTAAAAGGCATTTTAGGGCAACGTTGGAGTCTCCGGTACGTTGTAAACGGTCCATAATGATGGTGATTAGGGTTGAAGCGGTCGCGCGTGAGCTGTCACCGAGGTTGAGAAGGGTTGAGACATGGTGGTCTTCAGGTGGTGATGACGGCGCGTGAGTGGTGGCGCGTAGGACAGCAAGGTGGAGAGATAGATTACTTGGTTTTGAAAGGAAAGTAGCTTTGGATTGTGAAGCTTTGTCTTTAATGGCACCTATGAGATCTCTTAGAGTTGTTATTTTTTTCTTCCCCATTGATGGATGGAGAAAGAAGTCGAGTGGAGACAAAAGAGAGAGAAAATAATGGAGAAAATTGATGAAGGAGAGAGAGAGTTTTGTTTTTATGGTTTAAATGAATCTTTGATTAAAGTCTATCGTAAGATATTTATTATATTCCATAGTACTATAAGGTTTTCTATAATAATATGAGATTTTACACCCCCACCCCAAGCTTATTACCAAAAATAAGACCATAATTTTGGGCTTTTATGCGGATTGCCATATTATATTATTTCCTTCTCCCCCTATTAGTTGTCAAACTTTCCTTTTTTTTTTTTCTTTTTTTTTTGTTATAGTCAAAGTACATGAACTCTGATCAGTATTTTAATGTATAATTTTTCACCATATTGATATGAGAAAAATTGTAACTTACAGTACTTTTGATGTACCAATTTAATTCAAAAAATTAGTCAAATCAACTCTGGACACGCGAAATATGACAACTAATATCAGACGAAGGGAGTATAATTTAATAGATAGATCACGTCCCAATTTCTCTTCTTTAATCTAGCTGACTTTTGATTATTAGTTGACAGACTTGATTTGTTATTGTATTTGAAGTTCAAATCATATTCAGAGTACTAATTTCAAAGAAGGTAACTCGCTATTGTTAAACAAGTTTGAAGAAGTATATATATTTGAATTTTATTTTGTAGAGAAATTTGGACTATAGTGTTATTTAATTAAACTTGATGGAAATAATTTAAGTAGGTTGGCTAAAAATTTGGAGTCAATTGATAGAGATTTGGAATGGTTTTGAATGAGAATTGCAACTTAATTTTGCTGAGAAAAGTTTAATTATACGTTATTATATATAAATTGATGACGGAGAAAGAGAGAGTTATTTTTATGTTTTAAATGAGTCTTTGATTGAAGTCTAATTATTATGGTTTTTAAAAGTTTTTAGCGTAAGAAATTATTATATTGGGACCATAAGAAATTATTATATTATATGGTTTCCTATTATAATTTTGTCTACTTTTACTAATGGGAGAAGTTTATATGGAAATTATTAAATGGACAAAACGCGAAACAGTCCCTTTTGCTAACTAGGGAACACACGGAAGAGACATTGGTTGAATAATATATTTAATCTGTCCTTTTTTTTTTGGGTTTATTCTGAACCATTTTTAACCTTGATACTAGTAATTAATGTAACGGGTTAAACGTTTAAACGTGAAACAATTAAAGTGCACGTTTTTTTCTTCTAGTCCGTCCGTTCGCTTTTACTTGTCCACTTTTGATTTTTCACGCCCCTTAAGAATTAATAAATGAAGTATCTATTTTATTATAATAATGTATTTTACTATAATAACCATATTAATTGGTATGTAGTCTCATTAGACTTGCAAAACGATTTGGAAATGACTAATTAATGCTAAGGTAAAACAAGAAAAAAACAGTTTGTCTTTTTTGGACAAAAAGTGAAAATTATTTTTAATTAATAGCTAAGTGAAAATTAATGGAACATATTGTTAAAAATGGCAACTATTTAAGGTAATTCACTGTCTTTTTTTTCTTGAAAAATATCATGCTAAAGTGGACAATCTATAAAAGTGTCTTCAAATTTATTTTTATTTTTTATAAAATCAAATTTTTTAGTATAATACAAGATTTTTTTTTGCAAAAAAAAATAAAAATTTCCGTATTAGTTTGGAAAAAAAAATTCAAGTCGGGTTGGGTTCTTTTAGTGGGTAAAAAATTATTTGAGGGTAAAATATTGTTAAAAATGGCAACATTAGACACAAGGGTATATTTAAGGTAATTCACTACTTACAAAATTTTATGAATTTTTTAAAGTCGGGAAATTTCGCCCTTTTCCGTTTTATGCGTGGAACAAGCGTAGCGAAATTTTTAATTCATGAGTTTTGGACATAATTTTTGTGCATACTGGTTCTGGAAAGATTATTTCTAGATATTAGATTATATTTTATCACAAATACAGAGTTTGAACCAAAATTATTGGGTTGTGACAAACTCAAACCTATACTGATCCTGCGTGTATCCAAACTCAAACCTATTCTGATCCTGCGTGTAAGGACAACTCCATTGTCATGAGCGTAGAATTGAACTGTAATGTCACAAGTTTAAATGAATTTGGTGATTTTAATTTCTTTATACCTTCTTCTCAAATTAATTGTCCTAATTTAACTAGATAATAATTTTAAACCAAAATAATGTGTAATTTACTAAAATGCTTTTAAATGTTATAAACTAACTCGTAACACATGTTACAATGTTAGAATTAGAAAATTACTACATTCAGAAATAGATTTAAAAGGAAAGTTAAATACTTAAGAGGGAGGGAGTACTTATACTTTCACAAATTTATTTTTAAAAAATACTTTATTTTTCAATAAATACTTATTTGAAAAAAAGTGAGGTGTTTGAGAAAATAACAGAGAAAATCAGGTTTTTCGGTAAAAAAATAGCTTTTTGCCCAAAACTCTTTTTTGAAAAGTACTTTTGAGAAAATGTTAAGTATTCTCAGTGCTTTTTTAATTATGCTATTAACCGTTTTTTCTGTTAAAAGTGCTTTTTTAAAAAAGAGGAGATTTTACCAAAAACGAGCTATTACTTTCTACTTTGTGACATCGAAATTGCTGTGTTTAAGTTCTCATATATGCTATTAACCGTAATTAGGAGGAGATTACCACCTTGCAACAATATAAAAGTATGAAAATCACATTGATTTACGATTAAAAAAAAGTTTAAGTTATATATAGTGTTGGTGTAATTTTTTTTAATCACCCAAAGAATATCTACTTGTGAGATTTGTAATAAAGTAAGCCTCTTTCTGGAATAAAGAAGTTTTGGGATCTTGATTTCCATCCTATTTTGCAAATTGAATCGATTAAAACGGTCATCAAATGAATTATATTGTAATTACAATTGAAACAATCGAAAAAGGCTACTTAACAAGGGGATTCACTGCGACTATTGACTATTGCCCGAAAAAATAGCTATTAGATGGGTGATGAATCACCAAATTTGATTTTTTCTTTTATGAAGGCGAATTTCATTTTAAAACTGTTTATATTGTCGTCTCCATGACTTTTCCTTTTTCGGGCTGCTCCTCAAGCCTTGGATTGCTGATCTTTGCTTGCCAAAATATATATTTTTTCCGTTAATTTATATAAATGTGTTTAACTAGACATAGAGTGTAAGAATGAATAAAGGCTTTCAAAATTTGTGATCTATAATATGTCATAGATACTTGTGTAACTAAAAATCTTCTCATTAAGGGTAAATTGAAAGTTTCAATTTAAATTGTTACTAAATATAAAAAAGATTTCATTCTTTAAAAGAAAAGTATCACATAAATTGAGACAGGATTATAATTTTTGCATCATTCTTTCAACGAATCAAGATAAAATAGATTTTTTTTTTCTTAATTGAAAATGTCATTTTCTTATGAAGAGTGTTGGCGACGAAGGTTAATTATGCCTACCTACTTTCTTATATTCCTCTGGTGCTTCTATTTGTCTTTTTTGAATAATTGTGTAAGCAAAAGGATAAGAAACTCTGACTTTTCTGCTTTTTTAACTTTAGAAAATAACCGTTTAAAATAATCATATAGACTTAACTTATTTTGTTGATCCATCCCAAAAAGATATGACTTTTCTGCTTTTAACTTTAGAAAATAACCGTTCAAAATAATCACATAGACTAACAAGAAAATAACCGTTCAAAATAATCATATAGACTAACTTATTTTGTTGATCTGTCCCAAAAAAATGAAACCAAAGAAATTCCTTTTACTTTTCTTTCTTTGAATATCTTTTTAACTTATTTTGTTGATCTATCTCAAAAAGATAAAACTTTTCTGCTTTTAACTTTAGAAAATAACCGTTCAAAATAATCATATAGACTAACAAGAAAATAACCGTTCAAAATAATCATATAGACTTACTTATTTTGTTGATCTGTCCCAAAAAGATGAAACGAAAGAAATTCCTTTTACTTTTCTAAAATTCCTTTTACTTTTCTTTCTTTGAATATCTTTTTTAATTATAATAGTAGCTCTTCACTTTAAGATGAAGATACATTTGTTTATCACATAGTAGGCAAGCTCAAGAATTTATATAGTTTTAAAAGCGGGGCGTTTTATTTAATACGGGGTAAGACATAAGCTTGGAGGCATGGGGCGTAAGCTTCATGGATCTTTAATTTTTTAAATTTTTTAATGTAGTAAAATAATATAATAACACAAAATTATAAAAAATGGGTGAAAATTATTTACACCTCCCAACTTTGCTTTGAAAATGAAACCCCCCTCTCAACTTTGAACAATAGACACTCTCCCCCTTTATCCTATGCAATGACTATTTCACCCTTATTTTTTTCAATCCTCCATTTATGTAATACTCCAAGTATATATACAGCCTCCACCTGAAATCTAGGTATTTATAGATTCTTATTTTAAGTTTATTAACATTATAAGTAGAATAATACTTTTATGAATTTATAACAAAAATATAATGCTATTTTTTATGATTGTTATTTCAACATTATATGCAGTAAGTATGTATATGTGTATGTATATGCGCGTGTGTATATTTAAGTTTGACTTCTCTCTTATTCTCTATTGTTTATATAATTAAACAAGTTTTGGTTGTCTCGAATGGAATATTTCTTAAATTATAATAAAATTCATTTACAGTAAGTACAAATAAATTTTAAAAATTTACCTCTATTTTTTTAATTGTTTTTGCATTACCTACATAGAAATATATTTATAAAGTTATTATGACCTGTTATTTTTCACTTGTATAAATAAATATTAAAGTTTTGATTATTTTTAATAAAAGTAATTTTTTGTTTATTCTGCTAATTTATTTTATTATAGAACATCATTAACTTACATACTCAATTAGTATTTCTCACTTTTTACTTTGCCTAGAAGATAATATTAATTTTTTTATAAGAAATTTGTTACATAAATGAAAAAATGAAAAATAACATGATTTTAAAGAAGTAAAAAAAGAAAACATAAGTTAATAATGTAAGGATAAAATAGGCATTTCAAAAAGTCAATTAGGATAAAGGGGGGAGAATGTCTGTTGTTCAAAATTGAGGGGGGAGTTTGATTTTTAAAGTAAAGCTGGGGGGTGTAAATGATTTTCACCCTATAAAAAATATATTAATGGTTTAAAAAAAATTAAAAACATTTTTAAAGAAACTCATAGAAAATAAAACTTCTAACATGATTTTACAAGTATAAATAATGTAATGATTTAAAAGTTTAAGAGATGCAAACTAGTTCTAACCTCTTAACTTTTAAACAATAAAAGAATCACAATTTCTTAAAGCACACTACTACCATATATACTATGCAATTTACCTCCCTAAAATAAAATAATCAATAAACTTTATCATATTATAATTAAAATATCACTCCTTCATGTATAAAAATAAAATTACTTTCAAATAGCAAAATATTTAACTATGATAATTTTGAGACGTATGACAAAACGTGAAGATGTAAAATTCGGCCATGTATTTTTAAAAGAAATGTAAAGTGATATTCATCCTCACTGTGTTCTCAAATAGTAAATATACAATACTACGGTGCGTTGTTTGAGTTACTCTCAATTGCCTTATTTCTATAGATGAAGAAGCATCATTCATTTAATAAAGAATTATGAGTCTCAATAATGTTAACTAGGGAATTTAACATATAATTTGTGTAAGAATTCTTAGGCGAGCCCCGAGCGTTGGGTATTAGGCGTGTTTAAGGCGTACAGTCGGGCGCTTAGGGCGTAAGCCTCATAGAACTAAGCCCCACACGTGAGCTCTAAGGTGTTTTGCCAAGCCTCCGCCCCCGAATGAGCCCCGAGGTGAGTCCCAAAACTGCCTTTTAAAACACTTATCTAATGCTAATACTAATAGCTATACAAAAAAAAAAAAAAAAAAAAAAAAAAAAAAAAGGAAGAAGATAATCTAATACTGGTTAAATTGTTAAATTATCGCTTGAGAAGCTTATGTACATGCTAATAAAATGAAGATTCAGTGTTCTTGCCTTTCAAAAATCTTGGAAGAGCAATATTCTAGATGATTGAATTGGAAGATTACAAAAAACTACTGAAGTATAATTTATTCAAGATGCTAATTTAATACTCGCTGTTTCAGAAATCTAAGATAATAGGTATGAAGTATCACTGCACCAATTAATTGATTTTACGATAGTTTGGATTTTGTACACAATATTGTTTTAAAACAAAAGTTATATATAATGATATATGGATCGAACGGAAAGCAATAAATACATTCATACTACGATCTTATATACATGTATAATAAATAATGACGTATTGAGCAATGAGACAACGTTGGTGACATAAAATTAGAAATACATGGAAATATATCTAGCAAACCACAAACAAAGATAAAGTCAAATTAATGTTTGCTACATGCTGTATTTGTTACACAAAAAATATAAAAATAAGCGATATTGGTTAACTTTTGCCGTTAAACAGTAAAACTCCATCACTAATTCATTTATGAAAAATTAACTATGAAATACTAAATCATGTCAGATATGTGCTATTTATTATAAATCAACAACGAATTTGATAACTATTTTTCTTTAGTGATTTACTTTTTGGGATATCTGAAGATGAAAACATTGGCATAATGGGAAGACAAAAAAGTAGGTTATTTCAACATTTGATGCTGGCTAAGTTCATTTAATATAGTGTACATATACCCTACTAATTTCCTGTCACTTTTAATTGCTTACATCCGCCATTCCCCGGTCCCTTTTGGACAACATCAAGTCATCAAGATAAAAGTGATGGAATTAAAGATAAGCCAACAAATTCAAACACGTTCATGGTGGGGTTCTAGGATATATTATATGCTCCCTCTAATTCAAACTTTTAATATATGCGCATGAGTTCGGAATAGGACGGTCAAAGCGTGTAGCTAATTTTCGATATGAATTCAAGCATAGATTTTTGGATTTAAAAAAAAAATAAACTTATGCATTCGAAAGTTACACTAAAAGTATTATAAATCTATAGCGGCCTATGGCAATCTGTCAATCATGGGTCTCACAGATTTACTCATTTGGGCTTTAACCCAAAAGGCACCTCAAGGTCCTCAACAGTTGAATTCTGAATTCATCATTGTATGGCTCCTAATTAATTTTCTCCTCTCATTCCGATGTGGAATTTGTCTAAGACATCTACACATCAAACCTCCTTTAGATATAGATGCCAGCACCACTTGAGCAGTGACAATCGTCAACATAATTAGTAATTTAAAATGTTTAATAAAAGTTTGAGAAAACTGTTGTCAATTTTTTTTATTTGTTTAATTCCCCAAAAAGTGTAACACGTTCACATAAATGGGACAAAGATAGTAAGAAAATAAATTGGCAAGCTGAAATTGGAATTAATTAGAAAATAAAATTGGGAATGCATTTAAAAAGAACTTTGATTAAACTTCAAGGAAAGTGCATTAAGAAGAAATTGAGGTCAATCGCATATACATAATAATTGGTTATATAATTTGTTGTGTACTCTCTATTAATTATTAGTAACATCATAATAACATCACAGCATCAGCGTGGCTGACGAAAATCATATTAATATATATCTAGATTTTTTTCTAATTTGTACAAATACTCTAGATAACCGAGGTCAATATGAGAAGACAAATTTACGTACAAGTTACTTCTACATAAAATAATATCTTGTTAGAATTGTTGATCTGTTAAACCTTAAACTATTGTCTTTTTAATATACAAGCTAAGTCACAAGCTAGCCATTAATTTTAGCCATCACTCTTTCAGGGTGCTGTATTCTGTCCATGTTTTCATAAATGTTTAGTTGGTTAATCAGCATCAGTTGGTCAATATTTCCACTGAAATTAAAGTAGATAAGAAATAAAAGGTACATACAAATTCTAATAGCACGAGGCCTTTGAAAATATTAAATCGCGTGTGCAGGCTTAACGTAAAATCAGTATCTTATTGTGCATGTTAAGGGTAGTCATCTCCGGATTGACTTAGTCCATCAACTGGTGTTAGAGTCGATGGCTCAATGAAGCGAATATGAAAATAATAGAAAATTACGTTAATTTTACAGCACGTTAAGAGCACACTAGAATGATGGCATGGGAAGGGTTTAATGCCCTGGATCGCAATTTGGAGACACACTCAAGGAGTGGCATATGGGTTTAATTTGATGATCATAAAATACTCAGCTGATATAACAGTCACATGACGAATTTCAAATAAGCTCGTGAATTTTTGTGCTGGGGTGCAATAGGAGGGAGATAAATTCTTGGGCTAGAGATTGTACATTAGACCTATTGCTTCGGTCCGGTTAGTCCATAATTTTGTCGAACCTTATGATACAATTAGAGGTGGAGATGTTTTACTAGTTTATGAGTTAAGCCTGAGCCAACCCCTCATGTCGATTTTTTCAAGTCAAGCTGATTATTTACCATATTTTTGAAGTTTGAATTTAATTAACAAAAATAAAGTAGGTAATTGTATTAATCAGGGTAGAGTAAATTAAATGGAACTTTGAAGTTAAGGAACATTCCTACTGTGTTCTTTGGTAACATGTTTCATATTTTCTAATTATTTAAAATTTTCATTTTGGGCTGCTTAAGGCCCACCATATTTTCTTCGACAGTTCAGATTTGCATTTCTTAGAATGAAAGTGGTCAAAGTTGATTAAAGTCAACGAAAACAACAAAAGTAGGATCTTGCGATCACCAAAAAACATCATTCGAGAGTATTATTATAATACATATAACCTTTAGAAATTAATAAACTGAAAAGTCTCCCATTTTGTTATATGTTTCGTACATCACTTCATTTCTAGTGGTGTTATGAAATTGGACTTCCATTAATTTTGCAGTCAATGGTCAGCAAAGAAGTTAATTTATGATAAACTTCACCCTCCAAAATTTGAATGAAGTTTGATAAATTCTCATTCCTGCGAGTAGATATGTCACAACCAAGCCCATGACATGACATGTATTGATCGTTTTGGCCCAATAGACCTCACGAGTTTATCTATTGGCTTATGTGGTCATCGAGTCCAAAAACGTGTGTACTATGTTAACTTGTTATGAATAAAAAGGCAAGTGGGCTTGAAGAGGAAAATGGGCCAGCTGAGAAGGGGATTGTTGGATCAGTCCGGAAAAGTAAAAGGGCCACAAAGCCTCCACAAATGTTAGCTGACTATGTTTGGAAACTTGGTTAATAGAAAAGCCTAGATGAGTTTGTTAGGTGACAGGGACTTATTAATAGCTGGTAGCAAAATAGAGTAGGCAGCAAAGTTGTTAGCATCTCCTCTTCCCACTATCTGTCTCTGCTCTCTTCTTTTCTGTCTCCCTATCCTCTCTTTCTTCTTCTTTTCTTCTAAGCTTTCTCTTGTAATTTCCTAGTTCATATCACTATCTTTTAATTTTAGTTGTAACTTGCTTACTTTCAATCAATACAAATCCCTATTACTATTATATCCATTACATTGGTGCTTTCATTGTTGTCTACAATGGTGAACATTGTGAACCCTTCCCCCGCTGCACCCTTGGAAACTGTTTGTGCAGCTCAATCCGGAGGTTCCCCTGAATTAAAGGAGTTTCGGGTGGTCATGAAAAACAATACTAAGGTGATGCAAGATATGGTGACTCACATGGCTCTTCTCACTGCTCAGATTCACCCTCCTGGTGTCGAATCTGCCCGTTCCCGTCCATCAGATCTTCAGGTGGGTGTTCCACACACGAACGTTGTTTATCCCACTTTGCGTCACAAGCCGGCTTCGGTGGAGTTCAGTCGTTTTCATGGTGATAACCCAGAAGCTTGGGTTTTCTAAGCTGAACGTTATTTCGATTTCTATTCTATTGCCGAAGAACACAAATTGTCCTTGGGTGCTTTTTATCTCGACGGCTCGGCTTTGGAATGGTATCGTTGGTTGCACAGCAACAAGCAATTAGTAGGATGGGACCATTTTGCAGAAAAGCTTATTATTCGTTTTAAACAACGGACATTGGAAGAACCAGAAGGTCGTTTGTCTAAGCTCCGCCAGGTAACATCGGTGGCTGAGTATCAATCTCGTTTTAGAGCAACTGCGAACGAGTTGGTTCCATTACCGGAGCAGTTCGTGGTCCGTTGTTTTACTTCTGGGCTCCGTAAGGATATTCAAGCTGAGGTCTTGGCTCATAGGCCTAAAACTTTAGATGATGCTATAACCTTCACCCATGTTGTAGAGCAGAAAATTAATTTTGGGTCCAACTCTAGGTCCACATACACAAAAACGCCACCTCTGCTGCCTAACCTTCAATCTCTTGTTTAGAAATGGTTCAAGAAGACGCCATTGAATCACCTGCGCCTCACCTTGCAATGGCCAAGGTTTTGGCTGGTTTTCGTGATATATTTTCTAAGCCTCATGGTTTGCCTCCCTCGAGACCACAAGATCATGCCATTCACTTACAACCACACCGATTTTCGTTAACGTGAAACCATATAGATATCCATATTTTCAGAAACAAGTGATGGAACAACTTGTGTCCGAAATGCTCAGTGAGGGGATTATTCGCCCGAGCACTAGTCCATTTTCCTCTCCGGTGTTATTGGTTCGGAAAAAGGATGGTACATGGCATTTCTGCATGGATTATAGGGCCCTCAATGCAATAACGGTCCGAGATCATTTCCCCATTCCTTCTATTGATGAACTATTTGATGAATTATTCGGTGCAAAATATTTTTCAAAATTGGATTTTGTTATCTGGGTACCATTAGATCCGTATCTGACCCGAAGACATATCCAAAACAGCATTCCAGACACATGAGGGCCATTACGAATTCCTCGTCATGCCCTTTGGTCTTTCCAATGCGCTGTCAACTTTCCGTGCCACAATGAATTTCGTTTTTTCGGCCTTTTCTCAGAAAATTTGTCTTGGTCTTCTTTGACGATATCTTGATTTACAGTGGTTCCTGGGAGTTACACTTGGAACATATTGTGGAGGTATTACGCTATTATTGTGTGCTAATCACTTGGTGGCGAAGCCAACAACAAATTGACTACTTGGGACATGTCATCACTCCTGATAGGTTAGCTGTAGACCCTTCTAAAATTTGCATAATCCAGCAGTGGCCTCCCCCTCGCAATGTTAAGGAGGTGCGAAGTTTCTTGGGCCTCATTGGCTATTATCGCCACTTTATTCATAAATATGCATCAATCGCGGGTCCTTTGACTGATTTGTTGCGCAAGGAACCTTTTCATTGGACTGCTCGAGCCCAAGACGCTTTTAACTCTTTAAAACAAGCATTAGGCACTACTCCAGTTTTGTCACTTCCGAATTTTAAACAAGAATTCCATCTAGAAACTGATGCATCTGGCATTGGTATTGGAGCAGTGTTATCTCAAGAAGGGCATCCAATTGCCTACTTCTCTCAAAAGTTTTGTTCTTGAATGCAACGTGCGTCCACATATCATCGTGAAATGTTTGCCATTACTCAAGCTGTGAGTAAATGGCGCCAATATTTGTTGGGACGTCGTTTCAACATATTCATTGACCAACAGGCTTTAAAGAATTTAACCGAGCAAGTGATCCAAACTCCGGAACAACAACAATGGTTGTGTAAGTTGGTCGGGTTTGATTTCTCCATTATCTACAGATCTGGGCGCTCTAACCAAACAGCTGATGCTTTGTCTCGCGCCCCTTTTGCTTTGTTCAATGCAATTTCGGGACGCACATTTGATTTCATTGAGGATCTTCGTCTAGCCAATCAATCCCATCCGGAATTACTTTATCTGCAACAATTAATACTTTCAGATCCTGAGAAAAGTTCCACCTTTTCGTTTCGAGATGGTCTTCTATTCTTCAAAGGAAGGCTGGTTATACCTTCGGATTTGCTAGTGCAGATACACCTCCTTACTGAATTTCACTCCATACCTGTTGAGGGGCACGCTGGGGTTTCTAGTACCTTCCATAGTCTTTCCTCTAATTTTTTTTGGAAAGGCATGCGTCAGGATGTTGCTACTTTTGTGGTGCGTACGCCAAACCCGGCAGATGATTTAAGGCCCTTCTAGGGCAACAACTCGGGGACTATTGCCCCTTCCAATTCCGAATTTGGTCTTTGAAGAAGTTACTATGGATTTTATAACATGTTTACCAAGTTCAAAGGGGAAGGCCACTATTCTGACTGTGGTGGATCGGTTGACCAAGTACGGACACTTCATTGCCCTTCTATCTTCATTCACGACCCAAAGTGTTGCAGCACTATTTGTCTCTGAAATTATTCGGCTTCATGGACCGCCTAAAAGCATTGTGACAGATCGTGACCCAAGGTTCATGACCTCTTTCTGGAAGGAAATTCATCGAATGCAAGGTATTTCGCTGTCAATGAGCATCGCTTATCATCCTTAAATGGATGGACAATCCGAAGCCCTCAACAAGTATGTTGAACAATATTTGAGGTGTTTTGTCGCTGACAATCCGCATGAATGGATGCCTCTGTTGCCATGGGCAGAATTTTGGTATAATTCGGCATTTCAAGCGTCAGCAGGGATGTCTCCATTCCAAGCACTTTATGGACGAGAGCCTCCATCTATTCCCCGCTATGTGTTGGGAAACAGTTCCAATAATTTGGTGGAAAAATATATGTTGCAACGCGACGAGGTGATGGTATTATTAAAACAATTTGCTGAAGGCGCAACAAAAAATGAAGGACAGTGCTGATCGAAAACGACAATCCGGGGAGTTCTCTGTTGGAGACGGGGTATTTGTGACATTAAAACCATATCGTCAACACTCTCTTAGGCTTCAGCGCCATCATAAGCTTGGTAGGCGTTACTTTGGCCCCTTTAAAGTGCTTAAACAAATCGGTCAAGTTGCCTATAAATTGGATCTGCCTGAAGAAGCCAAAATTCATCATGTTTTTCATGTTTCAATGTTGCGCCGATGTGTAGGAATCCCTAAAACTCAAGTTACTCCACTTTGACTTACTGATGCTACTGTTGATGTTTTACCAGACTTTGCGGACAAGGTCTTTATTGGGGAGGAAGGTAATGTTATGAATGAAAAGGCAAGTGGGCTTGAAGAGGAAAATGGGCTAGCTGAGAAGGGGATTGTTGGATCAGTCTGGAAAAGTAAAAGGGCCACAAAGCCTCCACAAAAGTTAGCTGACTATGTTTGGAAACCTGGTTAATAGAAAATCCTAGATGTGTTTGTTAGGTGACAGAGACTTATTAATAGCTGGTAGCAAGATAGAGTAGCGAAGTTGTTAGCATCTCCTCTTCCCACAACTGCCTCTCGCTCTCTTCTTTCTCGTCTCCCTATCCTCTCTTTCTTCTTCTTTTCTTCTAAGCTTTCTCTTGTAATTTCCTAGTTCATATCACTATCTTTTAATTTCAGTTGTAACTTGCTTATTTTCAATCAATACAAATCCCTGTTACTATTATATCCATTACAGAACTTGTGTTGTCTTATAAAAGTTTTCACTTTCATCTTCAATCGGATGTGAACCTTGCTTAAGGTGTAATACGCACTTCTTCGAAAGCTTGTTAGCCAAAAACCGTACCAATCCTTCTCTTTGACCCACCGAATAGTTAACTATAAATACAACAACTACAAGCCTCAGTCATCACCAAGCTAAGATTGGCTACATGACTTCTTGTACTTGGTAAGGGTGGTAAAACCAAGAAAGAAAAGAAAAAAACTGTACTACATCCAAGAAAGATAGTAAGGTCCTAAATTGATAGTACTTCATATTTCACACCTGATAGGATAAATGGGCTTAGGTCCTAATCTAGTGATACTTCATATTTCAAAGGGTCAAATGGTTTCGGATTGGGTCATTTGCCATTTTGTACCTATTTTGTGTTGGTCTTTAGTTTTTGTACTTCAAATGGGATGGTCTTTAATTATTGGCCTTCAAATTCGAACTTATGCCTAGAGGAGAATAAGTTATGCATTATAATATCCACAAGTTATGTCAACACACTTAAAGAACTTTTACCCCACTAGGCATAAGTTCGATTTGGAAGGCCAAAAATTAAAGACCAGTCCATTTGAAAGGAAACCATGCAATTACTAGGATTGGGATTGGATAGAATAAGGGAAAATGACATAGGGTACTAGAGACGGATTCAGAATTTGATGCTTGTGGGTTCCAATCCATTTCAAATTAAAAAATATAAACAGACAAAATAAAGACCTACAGGTGATCAAGGGATTCGAACCCTTGACCAAAAGAAGCAAAGTCTCACCGGTTCCTTTTTTGCCATTGAACCAACAACACAATTTGTTAATGCATACCCAAGTTGTGTTTCTTATATATTTATTGAATTTTTCAATACTAATATAGGATCCGCACAAATACATGGGGGTTCCCGGGAACCTCCATATAATATGCTAAATCCACCCCTGAGGGTACCTACTTAAGACTCTTTATTACAAAATATATAGATAGTTTTTCTTATTTAAAAAACATAACTATAATTTATGAAACATGACGGATTTTCATATTTTTTTCATTTTTTTTAAAAACATATTTGTTTATTTTTTTTAAAATTAATTTTTTTTATTTTTTAAAATTATTATTATTATTTTTTTAGCTCGAGGCTCACAAAATTAACTAAAATTTTGTGTATGAAAGTTGTATGAAAAATGTATGAAATGTGTATATTTGAGCAAAATTTTTAATAGAATTTTCATACAAAAAATTGTGAGCGAAATTTTAAACCTTGAATATTGTATGAAAGTTGTATACAGTATTGTTGTAGTTGTATTAATTTTCTAGAAACCTAACATGAACTTTATACACGAAAAATGTGAGCGAAATTCTAAGTCTTGAGCGAGATATACACATTTCATACCGTTTTCATACATAAAGTTTTTGGCTAATGTTTAAGCCGTGACGAGATATACACATTTCATATATTTTTCATACTCAAAATTTGAGCGAACTTTTTAAGCCTTGAGCAAGATATACACATTTCATACACAAAAAATTTGAGCGATTATTTTAAGTCTTGAGTGTTGTATGAAAGTTGTATATGATGTAGTTGTAGTTGTATTAATTTTATAGAAACCTAACATGAAGTTTATACACAGTGGTGGAGCCAGAATTTTCACTAAGGGGTGTCAAAATATAAAGAAGTAAATTCACGAAGAAGCCAAGGAGTGTCAATATGTAATATATATACATAAAAATAAAAAATTTACCTAGCTACACAGTGTAATTTTTTGACGAAGGGGTGTCGGTTGACACCCTCTCAACTACATGTGGCTCCGCCACTATTTATACACAAAAATGTGAGCGAACTTCTAAGCCTTGAACAAAATACAAATTTCATACACAAAATTTTGAGCGAACTTTTTATGTCTTGACCGAGACATACACATTCCATACACAAAATTTTGAGCAAATTTTTTAAGCCTTAAGCAGAAAAATTTTAAAAATTAATTTTTTTTTCAAAAAAGTAAAAAATAAATTTTTAAAAATTAATCATTTAAAAAATTTAATTAAAATTTATTTTTCCTTTTAAAAATTGTTTTATATGAAAGATGAAAATTCGTTATGTTCTGTAAATTAAAAAATTTCGTCATATTCGGTAAATATTTTTCTTATTATCTCCTGTGTGGTTTTTTTGCTATTACACAGAGCCGGATTTACCCCCGCGCGCACCCGAAGGGTAGTTCACCATGGGTTCCCATGTCATAAAAAAAAATTCTTGTTATATATTCACCAACTTCAAATTTCTTGGGCTGGATTCGTGTGGCCCATATCTAAACATTGCAGACTTTCCCATCTAATTCGCAGAATTGCCCTTCTTTTGGGGTGGTCCTTAAATTTTGCCCCTCATATTTGAAATCTTTAAATTTTGCCCTACGGCTAAAATCCATGGGTTCCGTGTTCTAAACCCCCAATTACCAAAAATTTTAAAAAAATTCGCAAGGCGAAGTTTAAATTTCGCTATCTTTTTTCGCATACACTTGTTAAGGAATTACCAAAGTTATGCCGGACCCGGCATACTTATGCCTTATGGGCAGACTTGGAATAAGTATGCCGGGTCCGGCATAACTTTGGTAATTCCTTCACAAGTTTATGGCGGGTCCGGCATACTTATGGGCAAATTTTAATAGGCAAACTTTTAGTTAAGCCTTAACTAAAAGTCTTTTCCTAGTTATGCCTTATGGGGTAGACTTTTAGTTAAGGCATAATTAAAAGCATGCCCCATAAGGCATAACTTTTCCTTAAGACATAGACTTTGTCTTATAACGCAAATTTTTAGTTATGCCTTAAGGAAAAATTCCGCCTTATGGGGCATATTTTTTTAGTTTCGTTCTCCCAACTCTAAATAATACTTTTAGTTGTGCCTTAACTAAAAGTCCGCCCCATAAGCGCATATTTCAGTGGGAGAAACTTTTAGTTAAGGCTTAACTAAAAGTTTGCCCATAAGTATGCCGGACCCGGCATAAACTTGTTAAGGAATTACCAAAGTTGGTGGTGCATACTTATTCCAAGTCTGCCCATAAGGCATGAGTATGTCGGGTCCAGCATAACTTTGGTAATTCCTTAACAAGTGTATACCGGGTCCGGCATACAAGCGACCCAAACCTTGCCTTGCAATTTTTTTTTTTTAATTTATGCTTGAGCGGGGGTTCGAACCCAGAACCTCATGATTTTCGCGTGAACGCTCGTGGTTGCAACGCGAAGGGCAAAAATTAAAACCCAGCAATATAAGGGGCATAATTTAAAGATCACAAATATGAGGGGCAAAATTTAAAGACCACCCCAAAAGAAGGGCAATCCGCGCAAAAAAAATGCTTTATCTCTCCTTTTTTATTACTTGTATTAAAATGTCAATTTCTCCTCTTTTTGGGTAGAAGATGGTCTTTCATGGAGTAACCCGAAATAGTTTGATAAATTAACTTACATGGTTATCCGCCCAAGAAAATAGCCGGAAAAAGTATAATATATGTGTATTTATGTGTAATTCTTAAGATTGTATCTAACTATCTTCCTGGGGATTGATCTATTCTCATTTCCTTTTTATGATGATAAAATATTTTTGATGTAATAAGCGTGGAAAACCATTTCCCCAAGGTATTTTTCTATGTTGGAATCCATAAAGTTGAGGAGCATGTGATAATTCTAAATTTCTAACATATGGGAGATGTGTTGCGGGTACGGGGGTGGGCTGGGCGTGGGGGTGGGGGTGGGTTTATTGATCGGTATTTAATTATTGCGGGAGCACTATTTTCCAAATTTAGAAAGTTAAATGAGTTTATAAGTAGAATGTGCTTCAAAATTTACAAAATTTAAGAAATACCACATGGAATTAAATCCAACAAATAAAACCAATATTTTTGGAATTGACTAAAAAAGAATGTGTGTCACTTAAATTGAAATAGAGGGAGTACCTTTGTTAAACATGAATAAAACGAGGTGTGAATGTTTTTTTTTTTTTTTTTTTTTTTGGTGTTTCCATCCGGTATTCGGTACCCGCACTAAATTCAGGTAGGGTTGGGCATAAATACCGAAAATCGAATCGAACCGAACCGAATTTCAAGAAACCGAAACCGAACCGAAATAGTTTGGTTCGGTGTTCGGTGTCCACCTTCAAAAAACCAAAACCGAAATAGCCGAACCGAACTTTGATGAAACCGAACCGAAGAACCGAAATTTAATACATTACCCAAAAAAATTAAAATTATCCACGCCCATTAAGTTTAAGCCAAAAAAAAAAAAAACCAATTGTAACAAGCCCTCTTTTGCTTTTGTATCCCTCATTTTCCACTTCAATTGAGAAAATCAAATATCCTTAACAAGCAAAGGTGACTAGGATGTGTCTTTAGGATTAATGTATGTCCTTTATGTGTTTTCTTAATTATTCTTACTGTATGTATATAACACCTAGTAATCATATATTATTGTTATGGTTTTCTATTCTTGTGTATCCGGCTTGTTTGATTTTGATTTTAATTTGTCAGTTTTATGTTTTGTTGCTTTTGAGAATATGAATTAGTGTAAATGGAATCGCTTCTAATATCATATCAAAAAAACCGAATTGAAAAAATTGAACCAAACTTCAAAAAACCGAAACCGAAAGAACCGAACCGAACTAGTTTGGTTCGGTGTTCGGTGTCCATCTTCAAAAAACCGAAACCGAAATAGCCGAACCGAACCGAAGAACCGAATGTTCACCCCTAAATTCAGGTTCACGTTGGGAAGTCTCAAGTTTTGAGGTAAAACATTCACTAAACGAAATTGAGCGGACTCCATATCCAGGACTCCAAGCCGAGACCTCTGAACTCTAATTAAAAATTAAAAAAATACTTACCACTCCATCACAACAGTGTTTGGTAGGTGAGAATGTATATCTGCTAGCCATATTCTGGTTATAAAAGTTTATATTAATCACATATCATTCATCTAATGCTTTACTGCAACTAGGGGTGTTCATGGGTCGGTTTTAGGTTAAAACCAAAACCAAACAAATAAAGTAGGTTTTTGAAATTATTAAAACCAAACCAAACCAAATATCATACATAGCCATCGGTTTGGTTGTAGTCGGTTTGGGTTGGATTTTCGATTTTTAAGAAAATTAACGGTATTTCTCTCTTTCATGTTTTTTTTCCTATAATTATGAGAGAATTTTTTATCATTTTCCAACTTATAATCCGTTATTACCCTTTTATTGTGGTATCTATAGTTTCTTGCATTATGGAGAAAATGTCTTAAGATTTATGATTTTAATTATGTGAATAAAGTTTATAAGAAATACAAAAAATAAATCTAGGCAAATCTCATATAGTTGTTTCTTTGAATAAATGAGTTTGAATTCATGGATTTCTTTTTTTTTAAAATCAGCTTACAGCATAAAATTTATTAGCCTATTAGAGATAAATAAAATTTTGCTTAAAAAGTTATATAAATTATTCAAAAGTATTTATAAAAACCAATATATTGTATATGTATAATTATAAAAATTATGTATAAAATTTGTCGGTTCAGTTCGTTTTTTTCTTCGGTTTGCTTTTAGTAAAACCAAAACCAAACCAAATATTATCGGTTTTAAAAAATTCAAAACCAAACCAAACCTAACCTAACCCAAGTACATATCTGTTTATTTAATCAGTTTGGTTTTGATTTTCAGTTTGAATCGATTTTTCATCAAACCGTGAACACCCCTCACTGCAACCACTAGCCACTGGATGCGACTAATTTTCTTTAAAGATTTTTGTAAAACAACATTATCAACCAAGAAATGTGTGGCTACGAAAACACGAAGTTGCAAAACTAGAGAGCAGATATTGACATGTCACATCATGTTCTGTCTCGAGACCCCTTTATATATCTGTATGTACAATTAATCAGAAAAATTGAAACAGGTGATCAAATTTGGGTTCCGACATGATCGAAGATGAAACCACAACATGTGCTACCTTTTTATTTATGTCTAGTGGCTAATTTTTAAATATCTTACAGCATATAATGCATTTCACTCTTTTGTCATGTTTCTCATCTATCTACGTATGCTACTCATTCTCACCCTGTATTTCTGCCACTAATTAAGGGAGGACTTACTTTTTGCTGTTTTTTAATTTGGTGATTGGTATTCGTTGATTTTAGGGCTTGATTAATTCGAATTTAGGTTGAGAACTTTTTATACCTGGTGTTCGGTAGTGTAATTTTCGCTTGTCCCTTTTTCTGAAAATATACACTTTTTTTTTTAAATTTCTTTTGTAAGTTAAGGACCTTTTAGAGCATAGTCTAGATCTCTTTTGAGCAAATTGAAAATATTATTCGAAACATTAGACAACGGTCTAAAATTTTGTAAGTTACTTCAAACGTTAGACGATAGTCTAATGTTTCGTTTGTAAAGTCGAGAAATATATGAGCAAACATTCGACCAAGTTTAATGTTCACCGAAAGAGTAATTTTCTAAGGACTATTTGCACAACCTTTAGAAATAAGGGTTAAAATCTAAATGGTATCCTAAAATGGATATTCACGTAAGCTAGCCCACTTTGGAAGCTTTTTCTTCACTCACTCAATATTTCAATAATCATTTTGTGACTTGGCCAATTCAGATCCACGACGAGAAATCTCACTTTAAAGCTTCTTTTTTTTTTTTTTGGCTTTTTGCTGCCTCATTGTTATTCCTTAATGATTTTTCAGGAAATACACAAAAAGCTACTTTTTTGAATTGTGATCGATCCTCAATCAAATTTAAGCTTTATTCGCTAATGGAGCTAACAAAATTTGCACGATTAGCATTGTTTACGCGATCTGATTTATTTGATATATATACCTACTTCCACTATTTCATTTTATGCGACCGTATTCAAAGTATATGATTATCAATTAAAGAAAATCCATATATTTAATAACTACGTATAAAAAACTATAAGCTATAATAGTTTATTAATAATTTAAAATTTCTAAAAATCATGACAAAAAATAAATACTCCATATTTTTACTCTCCAAATAGTAATAGTGGGAAGCTATGAGTTCAGTCAAATTTTGTAATTTTAGCTTAAAAATTCACTGAATAGTACAAATACTTAATTTTAAACCCACTTATTAGCATTTGAGAAATATTATGAAATTAAGAAAATCACCATTTTTTACCTACTAGTAAAAATAAAGAAATTAGTGATTGATAAATTTTGTAGCTAAATAATAAAAATTTCCCTCTAATCCTATTAGGGACATATATTAGCAATATATTATTAAAAAAAATCTGTTGGTCAAAGCTATTTTACGACAGGTTACGAAAAAGTTCATAAGCTAATTTCAATTTTTTAATATCCTTCTTTTAATTCTTTCATTTTGTTTAATTCTCCTATCTTGTAATGGCCTCCTCAAGAAAGTAGAGATAAATCTTAGCAAAGAAAAGAGGAAGGACATTAGTGGAGAAGCCAGGCTAGAACTCAACTCATGAAAACCAAATTTTCTTTTATATATTTCTTGCTTTCCCATTCTACATGTTCCTCTTTGTCCAAAAGGTAAAGTAAATAAAACTAACAATGTATTTGGATCTATTTGCTAGTGGTTAACCAACTCAGGACCCATATATTCGACAAAAAGTTCACTCTGATGTGTTATAAATTAACTATTCATTTATATTATCTATAATAAGAAGAAATATATTGAAGAGTAGCAGTTGAACAGTTGTAAACTGGAGTTCTCTTCAGCATACATTTTTATACAAGGACTCAATCATTTAAAGATCCGGGAAATTTGGGTTGTTATGGCTGTACGGTATTCTCTATTTTCCCAAGATATTAAATATAATTGGTAGTTATTCCAAGTGCGATCCAACGAAAAAGAGAATTTTAATTCATATGGAAAAGTTTGAGATTTAAACATCATCAATGACAAAGGAAAAAGAGGAACTCTTTTTGGAAAATCCTTTTCGCTCTGTTTAGTTTTATTCCCTCTATGGTGTATTTTAGTGATCACAGGTTCAATAAGACCTGGATGATCTCATTTGGCCAAATAACCCCGACAAACTTCTATGTTCCTTTCACTTCAGTAACTTTGAACTTTATATTTCTCCGTGTGTGTAAATTATTTTTTTAAAAAGTCCATTTATGTGATATATATTTACACACACGTCCAAGGTACTCATTGATAGTGTTAGCAACAATTGACTCATTATTTAAGGACTATAAACTTTGTGCATCATCAGTGTACACAACTTTTACACAGATAGGTAATTTCAGAGGTAACACAATGCTTAGTCCTAGTATAGTATAACTTGTTTCTGTAGCCAAAATTATTTCCTTTTCTAACATTAAAGAAACATATCATATCATGTATATGAAAGCTCTCCAATAAAAAGGCTACTATTAGTCACCTTATAAGACCAGGAGGGATAATATTCTTGGACAATTTTTATAGGTTTTGGACATTTGCATGATTATAGCCTAGACAAAAACAAGACAAGAACTATTTACAAACCCTCACCAACAGAAAGGAAAATAAAGTAAGATTACTAATAGCCACGTTACAACTTCTTAGATTCCATTGGCCCCTCCTGTTTTTCCAAAAAAAAAAAAAAAAAAACTTTCACTAATCAATTTTTTTTTATAAATATTCTTTATTTTATAACAAATATTCCTTCAAACTTCTCTATATAAACTATTACCACTCTCCAAACTAATTCGTTGAGCCTCCGATTATTCTATAATCACCATAAGGATGATCAGCTCATACCCCACCGCCACCGCCACTATCACCACCGTCGATTGTGAGAAACAAGTCCGTTCGTGGCGGCTCCTCCGCTCTCTCGTGGAGTTACTCATCCCAAGTTGTTACTGCACTTTCGTTGAACCCACAGAACCTGTCCTCAGTAAAAAAACCGTTTCATCCTTCAACTACCATAGGCCATCATTTTCCTCAAACACAACAAATATTACTGGTACTATTTTTGGGTATCGTAAGGGAAAAGTTAATTTTTGTATCCAAACAAATCCTAATTCCTCTACCCCGCTTCTTCTTCTTGAACTCGCCGTTTCTACTTCTACCCTCGCGCGTGAAATGCGTGGAGGGCTACTAAGAATCGCGCTCGAGAGTTCCAATGAGGGTGGTGGAAATGAAATTTTTTCCCTTCTGTCTATGCCAGTATGGACTATGTATTGTAATGGGAAAAAAGTAGGGTTTGCAGTGAAGAAAAAAGCTACGAAATCCGATTTACAAGTGTTGAAGCAAATGGAAAGTGTAGTTGTGGGTGCTGGCACTGTTCATGGTAAAGAAATTAATCGCGACGATGATACAATGTATCTTAGAGGAAAATTCGAGAGGGTTCATGGATCTTCTGATTCAGAGTCTTTTCATTTGATCGATCCTGAAGGAAGTATGGGACAACAACTGAGCATTTTCTTTCTCCGCTCTCGTTCTAGCTGAGCTGAATTAATTTTTCTTATAACGGTGGTGTCTGAGTCAGCTTGTGCAGGATATGGATGATTTAGAATTGTCTAGAGTTTCTGTTTGCAAAGTGCAATTTTTTACTTTTTTTTTTTTTTTTTTACCTCCTAGGTTATGTGTTTTCTTTGGCAGCACCCCATGTGTTTTTCGAGCTGTGTTTTTCTTGCATGGCTTTTTTTCCCTTATTGGGATATTTGTCATGGGGTGTGTGTTGCAATTACCAAATATAAATATATTTGTAAAAATAGAATAAATGGGAGGACCCTCATTAGTTTACTTTCCTTTTCATTTCTCTAATATATTGTGATTATTTTTTATTTTCTGGTTACTGATCAGCTGCAACCCGTTATTCATAACCAGTTGAATATTGAGGAATTTAAATTTTCCATGGCCATCTCTTCCTTAATGCAATTACATTTTGGAAAAAAGAAGCAAATTAACATTCTGTCATCTTGGAAAGAATTAAGGAGGTTTGTGGTGGGGGGGGGGGGTGGGGGGTGGGGTGTATGAACTCTATACACTGCCTATGTAAACAAAAATTCCACCTAAAAGATAATTCTATACATGCACCTATCCATAATAAGTGAAATTAGGATAATTTGCAACACAAAATAAAATTATATTGATATTATAAAAAAATTTACTTCGTTATTTATATATATATATATAAGGGAGAACAAAAGGACTTTTGTAGTCCTCACAAAACTTTCCCAAAAAATATTAAACTTTTCAATTAATTACTTTTAGGTCCTAATCTTATTTTTTAAAGTCAAATTTATTTTTTGTTCTTTATACTTTTTAAAAGTTTGTCGAACATTCCGCCCTTTATACTTGTTTTACAGTTTGGAAAAAGAATAGGTATGCCAGAATTTTTTTTTCATCTCTAGTTAGAAGAATTAATTATTGGGTTGCTTTCTTTTATTGATCTTATTTATTAACCTAAAAAATAGTCATTTCTTCACTAGATATTCTTACTTCTTGTTGCTCTTTGTTTTCTATTTTCATTTGTTGCTTATTATAGATTTCTACACAATTTCTTTTACTTTATATTTAAACTTTAATGAGCTCATATGTGTTTACCAAGATTAGTACAAAAATGATTTTCAGATAATTTTAAAAATTATTAAATGATACCATATAATGTTAAAATAAAGACAATATTATCAATTAAGATCGGGTTATCTTTAAAATCTCTTGCTTGGTAAACTAAAATTAATCTTTTAAACACAAAATGAGTTTGAAGTAGAGCAAAATTAGACTACCGATTTGATCGGATTCGGTAGCACTTTGGTCCAAAGTATTTGTCTTAAAAGTTCATTAAATATGTACAAATTATTAATTTAGAACTAAATAACTTAAAAAATTAGAATTCGAAACTCATATATTTCAAATTATGGCTCCGCATTAATTTGAAGTAAATAATTGCATCAAAATGAAAGTTATAAAAAGGAGTGAAATGAAAATTTTGTTTTTATATATTGAAAATATACTTATTTGAAGTTTAATTATTATCAACATAAATTATATTCTTAATTAAAATATTACTTTTTATATATGGAATTGGTCTTGGAATAGTAGTGTATATAAATGAGATAAATCCAGTAAGAAAAATGTCGAATTGGTCTTGGAATAGTGGGAGTTCGTGCATGTGGATTGTAATGTTAAGCTTGTTAGTTGTTGGCTAAGCTGTCGTGATACATTCACATATATTTATAGAGAGTTCAAAAATTTTGTGCAGTGACAGTGTGTAAATTTTTATATTATCAGATTAATTAAATTGACCTACAATAACAATTAACTCAAGAAGCATGATACAGTAACTAATAACCTGCTATATTGCAGGTCAAACATGATAGTGTAAAGTTTTGTTACAGTGTCAAGTAATATAAATTTTAATCCATTTATAATAGCACTAAGTACGAAATTTGTCTGATCTTTAATAGCCGACATCTTAATTTCTGATTATCAGAAGAGAATAAAATCTCATTATGCTACGATTAATTAGTACATATTTGACATGGCAAAAATATGATCACCAACTACCAAATTATCCTCAGATCCTTTCATATCTACGGATCAAATATATTAGTGGTAGCTAATTTATGTAACTCCAATAGAAATCATATACGATTCAGTGATTCACATAGGATCATAAAAGAATATAGACATGTTATGAGAACAAAATGAAGAATAAAGATCCAATTCGGATGGCTGTATATTTGAAACATTATTAATTTAACTAATCTTGGATAATTTATCTCATATGCATGGAAAATGTGATGCTTATGACGGAGGGTTGGGTGACGAGGCCGGGTGAAAGAGAAGAACCAAGCTTTTAGGCTGATAAGTTTTTGAAGAAGAGATGCCCATGACATCTGAGGCGAATTCTCACATTGGAGCGAGAGGAAAGTGAAGAGAATTTTATAAGTCATAACACAAGTTTCACAACTTCACATTTTGTATGCGCCCTTTGGGGCTCGATGATGACATAGCACTAAGAGACAAATTCATGAGGTTGTCCACGTTGGGCTTGAGTCGTGACAGATAATGTTATGAACTTATATAATATTTGTATAATCTTATCTTTAGTTTTTGAATTACTAATTTTACTTGTTAATGATAATTAGGGGATTATATATTTTAAGTAACCTGGTAGTGTAAATATTTTTACGCCTATTCCGGAATGGGAAAGAAGAGAGTGAAGGATCTGATATAATGTTTGGGATAGTGCTCCTCTGATTTGGTTTTTTTCATGAGCTGTTTTGATTCCTTGTGTCGTTAAAATAAAAATAAAAAGAAAAGAGAGAGTGAAAAAGCTAGATTTGTCATATAGGAAGAGGGACGCATATGCTCATATCAATCAGTTTGGTCAATAATTTTCTCTTTTTCATTGTTTAATTTGTTTTTCCCCCATCCTTTAATTAGTTCTTTTAATAGTATATACTTTCTGAATTGCTTAATAGACATAACACGATCTTTTTCTATTTAATTAGGCGAATAGAAGAATATTAGTATATATTTGACCGAATAAATTTAAGGCCAGAAATTAAAGAAGGAAAAGGGAGTTGAAAAGAAGATATCGTACAGCTTAATTGGTAAAATATTGTTTTATAACATATTTTGTTTTATCGACATTGAATTTAGTCCCCTTTTTCCCTTCAAACTATCCTGTAAAAGTAATACTTTGTGCTGCTTCTTCAACTCGATTGGTGATCACTTTACACCTTGATCTTTGAGTTTATTTAATTAGTCAGATAATTCTATTTAGAATTTTAAATTTCACTATATATAATTCTCCCCAAAAAGCAAGTAATTATATTTGTCGTTACTCCACTCACCAATTAACCTAACGGCTTTAAAAATTTAACCTTCTGGTAATTTGTATTCTTTGAGCAATTATCACATAGTTCAATTACTTTAATATGATTGGATTTGAATACTACTTGAGAGATTTTAATGGTTTAATCATTTTAGAATGAAACGGTAAAAATTGGGAATCTTCCTCATACGAAAGGATAAAACTAGCAATTAGTAAGAGTTTAGCTTAAAAGAGGGAATAAATTGGCTTGTAGTAATATATTTGTTATCTTTAAACTTCTTAAACGCTAATTTAATTACTGTTCTTTAAAATTAAGTCAAGTCATAAACGGAGAATATGAGTTTGAAATCAAAGGATGAATTAATACTAGTTGTTTTAGCATATGAATTGCACGTGGATATCTTCTATGATTTTGTTTATCGTTCTCTATACTTAATTCTGTATACAGTAATTTTGCATTACTTGTCTATTGTGGCTGGAAAATTGGATCGTATTTAAGAATGGTCCAATTTTTTAACTTTCATATGATTCCTAATTTGAGATGACAGACCTATGTTTTTCTCAATAGATTCTCACGCCTACTGAAGAAAATGTCCTGACTAGACGAGTCAAATTTTTTTTTTTTTGTTATTGTAAAGAAATGGACTTAGGCTAACATGGGCTTGTAAAAGGCTACAAAAGCAATAAGGTAATGCAGTAAAGAATTAGTAAAGTGATTAAAGACGAGGAATAATAAGGGATGCTGAAACTAATAGCTTTTCAAGATAAGTTATTTTAGGCTATAAACCTTGAAAAAGACTTTTATCAAGAAATTCCTGAAGGTCAGCTAGTGCACAATAGACTCGGTGGATAATGGGTTCACCTCTCTACCCTTTTCCACTTAAATACCAGGTTTTTAATTCTCGACATACTAGATTTGAACTCGTGATGTACGTCTAACAGAAACATTATGCGTTGTGCTCTTACATCTAAACCAAATCCTTTGGGGGCAAACAAAGATAAGATTGTTAAGTAGGAATCGATGCAAAGTAATACTATCAACATTTGACTGTAATGAGAACATTTTTTTAAAATAACCGTGGTGTCTCGGCCAGCTTACCTGCACCTCGACTAATTCCACGAAGTACCTGCTACCTCATTGAAAAAACACTCAAAGGAAGCAATTGGTGAAGTATTACATTTATATCATTACCAACGACATATTTTGGAGTTTTGGTTGTCCTCTTAATCAGGTTCTCTCCACTTGGACAAATGATCAAGAGGCTACATTTTGGTGTTCAAGATATGGTTGTAGCCTGTATATATATATGTCAAGTCATCCAGCTGTATGCAACACATGAAAGCTGAAAAGGTGAACAGTATATTTCTCATATTTTTGGCAAACGAATGAAAATTCGTATCGAGTCTGTAGAAGTCAAGTCCATAGAGGAGTAACACAAGAACGCTGAAAGAATTCACAATATCATTTCTCATATTTTTGCAAATGAATGAAAATTCCTATCGAGTTTTACAATATCATAACGTGTTGTGTGTGCGCGCTTACCTGTATCTGCAAAATATTTGGAGCTGAAGGTAGACTATATTCACAAAGAATAGTTGTTTCTCAATCCCATCATTCATGCTTGGATTCAAAAATTCTTCTTCGGCTCTCCTAACGCAGAAAGGTCCAAATGCATACCAATCCAAGCAACAGCATAACTCTAGATATCCTCTTCCTTGATGAATTACCTACATACATACCTTCCCAAAAAGTAAGACCAATGAACTTACGAAGATAGAGGCACTAATCTTCATAATAATCCGAAAACAACTCTTGAAATCCTAGTTGTACATGCTTATGCAGGGGCAGAGCTTTGGTTAAAATCCTGTATTTGTGATTAAAATCCATTTAGTATGAATAATAAATTATCTAGCAACCAGTAAGCTGCCTTTTCTAAAATCCAGAACTCATAAACTCAAAATCTGAGCTCCGCCTCTGTGCCTACACATTGAGAAGTAGATGTATTTTATTAGGCTGAGACAAGGAAGGTTAGTTCTGTACCTGGTTGCAGTTGAAGATAATTGTTCCGAACACTCCACTCGAAATCCCAGTGCTTCTTTTCACATTTTATTGTCCAGTAAGACCATCCAAAAGAGGCAGAATCATATACATCTAACTGAACTCTTCCGAAATCCTGGTAATCCGCCAAGGAACCGTTAGTCACATTCCATTCGTTCACCCACTCACCTGCATTCCATTAAAATACATTTCAGATGTCACAATTCCGAAATGTGGAATTTGAAAACCAAAGATGTTGCATAAGGAAAGAAAGGATTACCAACAAACACCAATGGTCCGTTGGCGCTGTTCAAAGCCTGGATTTGGGATTGTCTACTCTTGTATATAAATTGAACATTATCCACAGAGGTCAGTTTGTCAAAGTATCTGTCAAAGAGATTGTAGTAGTGCAAATCAACTACTGTGTTTAACGAGCCTATGTTAGCTCGATAAAGTTCAAATGGATCAGCATTGCCAATTCTCTGGCAAAATATCACGTAAGCTGTTGGTGAATATTTTCGAACAATTTGGTATCCCTTCTTATAAAAAGGCACCAGAATATCCAGTGGGACATCTGCAGCAGATGGCTCATTTAGAAGCTCGATTCCCAGCAAGGCAGGATGCATGGCAAACCTGCAAATGCCCATGAGTTTATACTCATTCATATACGTGATATACTTAAAGATCAGAAAAAAGCAGAGATGTGAACCTTCCAACACAAATAAATTTGAAGAAAATAATGAAAGAGAAAGTTCAGCTAAAGCTGAATCTAGAGCCGTCGGTATGGGTTTGGCCCACTGGGCTGACCCAACCCAGCCCGTGATTTTATAGGGCTGCGCTATGGTTTTTGGAGCCTATTTAAAAATGAGGCTTTTTAGCCCAGCCCAAGTAAACCCGCTGGCCCCTGAGGCTTGAGCGAGGCTAGGCTGGGCCAATCTGTGGGCCAAATAAAAAACTATAAGTAAAGTACTAAAAATAACAAAACGAGGAGTCAAGCTCAAAGTCTACATAAGTAAAACACAGTTGATAGATTAGTAGTGAATTTGTTAAAAATCTACCTGGAAGCTAAAAACTCTATAACATCCAATGTTTGTGAGACGTATTCGGGAGATGTCTGCCAGTTTACTGTGCCATCCCTACTAGCACTATGTTCCATCCCATTTTGGGAACCGGGGGCCGCGTGAAGGTCGATTATGCACTTTATGTTATAAGCTCTGCGAATAAAGAGAAACTAAATGGCTGAAAGAAGGGAAGATGAAAATGTCTAGGAACAGAAAGCAATAGTAGAAATCAAGACCTACTGCGCCCACGAGAATGCATTATCAAGAGCTTCTAAACTTCCACCAATAAAAGGAGCCGGAGGATTTGAGTCAGAAGCTATCCACCAGCCAACAGGAATCCTAACTGTATTTATTCCGTGTCTGTACAAGAAATCGAAGTCATCTACACTGATAAAACTATTCCTATGCTTCTGCAGCATACAAAAAAGACGAGAAATACAATAGGTTAAAGATCCACTTATCATATTATCAGCAAACAAGTGAAGCCATAGAAATGCTTTTGTGTCTCACTTACATCCAATAAATAAGCGAATTAAAGAAATAAAATTTATTAATTTAAGCAGGTTGAGTGGACTGAAGCATAACAGATGATTTAAATTTCACCCTAAGTGTGCTAAGTTGGGGATAACACATTTGAGCTTTGCGGATGACTTATGTTATTTGCTAGAGGAGACACTGATTCAATTGCAGCTCTTAATGAATGCTTTGTTAGCTTCCTTAAAGCTAATCTGGAAAAAAGCTGTGCTTATTTTGGAGGGGTGCAACACGAAGACAAAGAAAGTCCTAGTTGCATGGGAAAGAGTATGTTCTTCAAAATCTGCTGGTCCTTTAAACATCATCAACTTACAGATGTGGAATCTCACACATAAACAAGACAAGATGCGGACCAATGGATGCACATGAACTACATCAAAGATCACCAAGTACAGACTATGCCTATAACAAAGCATGCCTGTTGAATGACAAGGAAGATGATGGAAGCTAGGTAGATTTGGCAACAGACTCAAAATGCTGTCTTAAACCAGAAGAGCATGATCAAACAATTGTACTTGAGAATGATTGGAAATAGAAGCGAAATGCCATGGAAATGTCTCATGTTTGGTAATGCAGCTAGACCTAAACTGCAAAAAAAAAAAAAAAAAGAGGGTAGATTGGCCAGTTGGGGGCCTAGTGTTGAACCTCAATGTGTATTCTGTCACAATGAGAAGGAGTCCAGATATCACTTGTTTGTCAATTTACAAAACAAGTTTGGTTTCAAGTACTTACATGGACGCAGCCGCTGACTGATGTCAGGGGCACATGGGAGCAACATTTGCAGTGGTTCATCAAGAGTGCAAAAGTGAAGACACAGAAAGCATAAATTTATAGAATGGTATATGCAGAAACAGTGCCTTATGGCTTGAGAGAAATCAGAGAATATTTGAACAAGAAGCCACTACTGTGGATAGAACTAGTAGGAACATTGCTTATATTTGTAATGTAAGAGCTCCACCTGGTCTTAGATCTTTAGTGCAATCTTGGATGATGTAAATAACTATTAACATCTAGGTACATATGAGAGTAGTTGTGGCTTGGTAGCTTTTTTCTTCAGGATAGCTGTGGTTTTATTTCTTTGATTCAGCTGACTGTGGTAGTTGGCTTGCTTTGTGATTCTGGTTCTGTTGATTAATGGGATGTTAGTTACCCAAAAACATGATCAGTTTACCTTAAGAACTTCTTTTGCCTTGTCATGCCCATATCCATTAGCAAGCTGGTAGTCTCCTTGCAACTTTCCCACAATCATCATCTCAAATGTGGCTGGATTATCATCCCAACCTGGTGTCCCCCGAAAGTCTGCTGTGAGAACATTGTCATTTGAGGCCTAAATGAATGAGATAGAACACTATTACAGCAGTTCTAGTAGAACTTCTGATAGACATGAATGTCAGCATTGCAACAAAACGCTAAAGTTAGCGGCTAGTGCACAAGAATCCAAATACTGGATTAAAGAAAAATCAATCAGAATACCGAGATCACAACATTTTGATCATCATCCATAGGATTACACCTCTAAGGCTAGGAAATTTCTAAACGATTACAGCTTATTCAACAAAAGCATAAAGTAAATGTTGCTAGCACTTAAAGGAAGGGCTGAAGAAATCTGAAAGAATAATTGCAGCACACTGCAAATTTGATTTGTAACCAGTACAATGAATCATACACGGGTTCCTAGGGAAAGCTTGGCCAGGATGAATTTCATCAACACCTCAAAATAATTTACCACGTCATCAAGCTCGAAAAAATAATATCATAGCTCCTAAAACCTAGTGCCTAAACAGGAGTTTTCATATTTGCAATCCTTCTATAAAAAAGGGCAGCCCAGTGCACTAAGCTCCCACTATGTGCGGGGTCCGGGGAAGGGCCGGACTACAAGGGTCTATTATAGGCAACTTTCTATGTGGGATAGAACTTACTTATATCAAATATGCTGATATATTCCATAACAGAGAGAGATAGAGAAATAAAGAAAAATGAATATGCGTTATCAGAGGGACTCTATGGTTGCAAGAAATTACCTGTAAATAAGTTCCACTTTTCAGTTTGATGTGAACTCTATTATTGGAGTTCCTTTCAAGATAGAATGTTTCTGAATCAGAGTGAGACTCGGCTGTTGCAGTCACACTAGCTCCATCTCCACTGCATGTCAGGAATTGCCCTTCAGCAGTTCTAAACTGAAAGACTGACTCAGAAACTCTCCACAACTGCTAATAGAAAGCACATTAATCAGGTACTATCCTCAGAATCAACAAATTTCAAGCTTAAAGTCTATTTAATGCTAGGGATAATGACTATAAGGACCTCAAGAAAGTCTCTTTTTTTCATATGAACTTTAAGGTGTATGAAGTTTCATATTTGATTTTAGTCAACTTCGATGGGAGTTTCTCTTAAAGTAATAATGCGTTGATCTAGCCATCACCGGAACCACAAAGGACTATCAAAAATGACTTGTTTATGCCGATAAACCCCAAATGCATCATAGGTATTAGAAAAAAGGCTTATTTGAAGCCAGAATAATTCAACAGACAACAAATTCAGGACATAAAAAGGAATATTATATAACAATAAGTCCTTCAGTCACTCAGAAAAGACTGCTCGTTTGGTATGATGGATAAGCAAAAATAGTCCTGGGATAAAAATTTAGTGCCATCTTATCCCACGTTTGGTTGGAATAAAAACTCGGGATAACTAATCCCGGGATTAGTTATCCCGGGATTATAGTGTTTTTTTATCCCACATTGAGGGGTCGTTTGGTAGGAGGATAAGTTATCCCATGTAGATGGGATTGGGTGGAATAACAATCCCGGGATAACTAATCTACATGGGATTGGATGGGATATCAAAAAAGTTATCCCACCAACCAAACATAGGATTAATTAATCCCATTGGATTAATAATTCTAACCAAATGAATAACAATCCCGGGATTAGTTATCCCGGGATAACTTGTTTTCTAACCAAACGAGCCTTAAAAGATAGCAATAAGCAATTTGATAATGCATTTCACCTTGAAAGTTTCCCATTCTAATGGATTATCTCTATCCACGGAGACATTCAAGCCTCCACCATTCTGTGCAGAAATGTACTTTTGTAGTGTCATAGATTTGAATTGGACCTGTGTTCCATCCTGCATTAATGCCAAATTACAATCATCTCCCAAAAGTTTAAAACTTCTCAATCTAAGGAGCCATTTCTTCATAAAAACTGTTTTTCAAAATACTGTTTGGTTATACATTGGATTTGATGAAAAATACTTTCCAGTAACAAAATTTGAACATTTTTTCAAGTTAAATGCTTGTCCAAACGCAAATTCAATTTTCAAATACATATTTTCAACTTAACTTCACATTCTATTTTCTTTCAAATATCACATTTTTTATATCCAAAAGCATACTAAATAGGAATGTAACAAGATTCTGAAACATAGAGAGAACCAAACAGTTGAGAGAAAAAAGAAAAAGAACTTACAAGCATGTCTCCATTAGGTATATCATCAAAAAGAGAAGGCTTTATCCATCCCTCTACAACCAACCAACCACCCAAGTTCACTGCTCTTACTCTTGAATTTCCATGTAACCCCTCCACTACAAATTACAAAAAGAAAACCACATTATCTAGTGTAACAAAACACATTGTTTTAGAATCTTGAAAAAAGAAAAACAAGAAAAGAGAAAGTGAACCAAAACCTGAATGTCCAACTGAGAAGATAAGTACAAAGCATAGTAGAAAAGCAAAGACCAATTTGGAGAAAATAAGTTCCATGGATAAACACAAGCAAAAATCACATCATAGAAGAAAAATCATTGAACCCCACAAAGAAAAAGAACCTTCTTGCAAAGAAGGAAGAGAAAAAATAGAAAGAGAAGAATCTATGTAATACCTTCCTTTTCACTCAATTAATTCCAAAAGGGGAACACTTTAATTACATCATTAATTGGATCAAAAAATTTGTATTCAGATAAGGACAAAACCAAATGTTATAAAAAGCACTCAAACAAATGTACAGCACAAGAAAAGAACTAGGTACTCCTCCGTCACAAATTATATGTCGTGTTTGCTAAAAATAGTTAACTCAAATTATTTATCATTTTAGATATTTAAGGTATAATTAATTGTTTCCTCATTTTATCGTAGAATTGTCATTAATGAAGACGACACATAAATAGAGTAAATATTTAAATAAAAGATCATATTCTAGACGTAAATAAGGGTAAAGTCAAATACCCTTCCTAAGTAATGTATTTCTTAAGGGGTGAGAAAAACAGAAAAACACTATAGATTATTTGAGACGGAAGGAGTAATTCTCTTTTATTATTATTACAATCGTAGTATTAGAGTTAATTTGAGCGCATTTCGATTAAGTTTATGGGTACATGGTACCTCCCGTTAACACAAGTATCAGTTATTCTACCCACCAAAATTTGGACAAATAGAAATAAATCACCTAATATTAACCTCTATTAATAATAAAAATTATTATAATTCTCAATCCATTTCATTAGCAAGAAAAAACTATTCTTGTCTAATTTAATTAGATAAAGGTCTTTAACAAGTGATGATATACTGTAGCGAAGGCCAAAAGGGAAGTAAAAAGTGTGACTTTGCTTGGAGATTTGGTGAAGTAAAACGTAAAAAAGTGTGCATCATCAAAGAGAGAAATGTAAGGAAAAACTCAAACTCTTTTAGTAATTATACTGTATTCTGGCTAGGAGTACAGGAAAGAGCAGCTACTACCAAGTAATAGGACATAAAATTGGGCAATTTGCAGGATTGTCCTTCGCTGGGGTGGTCTTTAATTTTTATCCCTCAAAATGATGGTTTTTAAATTTTGTCTTTTGTATGGGCACAGGCCGAATTTCTGCCCGTACAAATATTTTGCCTGTGCCCATGTAAATTCTGCCTTAAGGTCTAAATTCTGCTTGAAGTGCAAAAATTTTGCTTTGCAATTTTTTTTTTTTTTTGAGGCCGGGGTTAGAACACTTTCAGGGTGTTAGGCATCCTTAAAGACGCAAATTTAAAGGACAAAAATCAAAGACCACCCCGAATGAAGGGCAATCCGCGCAAAAAAAAAAAAAGATTAATTTACGCATATGCACTAATAGTAATAATTTAACCAATATACACTAATAGTAATAATTTAACCACTTGTAGCATATTATCTAAGTATTATTTTTCATGTTATTAATTCTACACTTATTAGTCTTTTAGACCGTCTCGAAACCTCAAATTAAAAATGAAGATACTTACCACCCCACCGAAACTTTTGATAGCTGGCATCCAAGATTAGCAGTATGAGTCAAATTGAAATAAAATTTAAAAGGAATTTTTACATGATGTAGCTAACATGTAAGAGACATTTACCTATAGTAACTATAATTTAAATTAATTATCTATCATAGTTACACTATGTATTTAATTACCTACCATAGTTGTACCATCTATTTAAAGTAAAATACTCTATTTTTATTCTTAGACTGAAAATCTGCTTCGGCTTTGGAAGGAATACCTTTCTCCTACTTCTCCAGCGAGAATCCGCCGTCAACTACATCATCTCCTTCTTCTCCGGCGAGAATCCGTCGTCAACTACATCACCAATACGTTTCTGACGGCCGGAATCCTGTCTTCTCCTTGATCGTTTTGTCAGATTCCGGCAACAATCTGGTTCCTTCTTGGCTCAAAAACTCGAGTTCAAGCGTCGACGTCATCTCCCTCCACCGCCGTCGTCATATCTGGACGCAATCCATGGCCAACCGACTGGATTTTCTCATATCTTAGTGTATTTTCTCATATTTGAGTGTATTTCTCATATCTGAGTGTATTTTATTGTTTGCATTTCTCAGATCTGGGTGGATTTGAGTGTATTCGTTATTTTTGAATATAAATAAGTGTATCTTTTTTAATTTTCGCATGTATTCTGTGTTTTGAAGGAGTTTTTTTTTTTTTTTTTTTTTTTTGTATTTTGTATTTTTTGAATTTTTATTGTTTGAATACAATCGAATTGAATATAATGAGTTGAATACAGTGTAAAAATAGCTACGAATTAATATTGTGAATTGAATATATCCGAATATCCATGTATTTTTTTTAAAAAAAATTGTTGTTTGAACACAGCCGAATAGAATACAATGTGAAAGTAGCCACAAATGAATACAACGGACTACAACTGAATTGAATACAACATAATACATAGTGTCACGCCCCGAACCATGGCACAGGGCGAAACACGGCACTCGGTGCTCTTTGCGTGTGACCAGAAGCGAACCACGTGGCTTGCTAAATCATCATGAGGCATAACATGAGCGAATATAACGTGAATGTATGATGTGCCTTTATAAAACGTAGTAAGTCATAATACTTAATGAAAATACTTGTTTAAACACTTAAGTCCCGGAAATAACATGAATAGACGAAATGGCTATGAGCTCGGATGTCGACATCACGCTGTGACTTGTCGGTACACATAAAACCTCTCGACGGAAGGTCGGGCGGGAAAACATACTTCTTTGGGACGAGGGCCCCGGCATACCTTTATGCCAAAACTAATTAAATAATGACGATATGCAAACCCGGCGAATGAGATGGGGCTCACCGATAAGTTGGTACGTGTAGATCCTGCGAGACGGGCGTCGTCACTGCTCATCCGTCTTGCTGCCGTCGTAAATACGAAGGTACCCGGGCAATAAGGGACGATAGAGCACGTTGAATGTCTTGGTATCATAAACAGCGTGAAAGAAATAACATGGGACATGGAATAAAGTGAAAACCGGAAAAATTTTTAAAGAAAAGAGGGGTGGATAAAAAATATATATTATATATAACATGAGTAAAACATGAAAAAAGGGAAAGATTTCAAACCGAACCCTGTGGGGTATCCCCCCCTGGGTACGTGGAGTCCCACCGACCCCAGGGGAGAAACCCCAAAAACCTTGCCAAGGATAGGGGAACGGCTGAGGATTTAAATTTGGGTAAAATTAAGATATCGTCCTAACCGGGGGGAGGGTCCCTTTTCCCCCCCCGGGGGGTTGTAGTTTGGGGCTATCCCAAGGGCCCTTTTCGGGGAATTTGTGCAACTCCCAAAAACTAACATAATATAGTTCAAGAAACCCCTGATTTTCGTAATTAACTTGTACTTGTCTTTTAATCATGATTTAAAATAACTTGTAAACATGGTTTCAGGAAAAAACTTTTATTTTGCAAGTATGTATCTTGAGTCATTGGGATGAACAAAGGGTTTTTAAAAAAATTAAAGAAAACTTTAGACATTGGACATTCTGAAATAAGCATTTTTTTTTTAAAAACATTTCATTTAAAAAACCCAAATAAACAAGGGGGTTTTTGGGGTTTTTATGGGGTTTTTAAGGGTTCTCAAAAATCATAAAAAAATAAT
>NC_081347.1:4400911-4452578 GCF_029784015.1 Lycium ferocissimum
TTATCCTATTTTTTTTAGTCCAACGAAAAGGAAAAATTTTTTTTTTTATTTGTTTTTTTATGAATCAAAAAAAAAAAAATTTAAGTATTTCTTAGTAGTATCACAAAATAAAAAAAAAAAAAAAAAAAAAAAAATTATTATATTTTTTTTTCGTTTTTGTAAACGAAAAAATTTTTTTTTTATTTCGTTTAAAAAAAAAAAATTGCCCTATTTCGTATCCAACAAATAGAAAATTTTTTTTTTTTTTAATTTTTTTTATAAACCCAAAAAAAAAAAAAAATTAATGCTATTTCTAAGAGATCCAAATACAAAAAAAAAAAAAATATTATTATTTTTTTCCCTTTGTTTTTTGTGAAAACGAAATAAAAAAAAAAAATTTTTTCATTTTTCATAAAAAAAAAAAAAAAAAAAATTGTGCATTTTTGAAATGTCCAAAAATGAACAAATTTTATTTTTTTGTTTTATTTGTTTTTTTTTTGAACCAAATTAAAAAAAAAAATTAATGCTATTTCGTTGGACATATCACGAAATGCAAAAAAAAAATTGATTTTCCTATTTCCTTTTTGTGTAAACGGAATAAAAAAAAAGAATTTAAAAAACGAAATAAAAACAAAATTAAAATTTGTCCTATTTCGTGAAATGTCCAACGAAATAGGACAAATTTTTTTTTTAATTTCGTTTTTTATATGAACCAAATTAAAAAAAAAAAAATTTAATGCTATTTCGTTGGACATATCACGAAATGCAAAAAAGAAAAAAAAAATAATTTGATTGAAATAATTCGCCATGAACAAGAAAAAAATGCAGATTTTTATCGTGCTAGTCCAACGAAATACCCATTTTGGTCTTAAAAAAAAAAAGCATACCATTTTTGTCTAACGGGTTGCAAAAATAAGCCATTTTCAGTTTCGACCTCAAGTAAAAAGTGTGACTTAATACTAATTTCACGTAAAGTGTGCATTAAAGAAAGAAATGTAAGGAAAAAAAAATCCAAACTTTAGTAATTATATTGTATTCTGGCTAGGAGTATAGGAAAGAGTAGCTTTTGCAGGTAATAAGTTACATAAAATATTTACGTATATACACTATTATTAATACTAATTTAACAGCTTGTAACATATTATCTGTTATTTTCATGTTAATAATTCTACACTTACTAGTCTTTTACAATGTCACGAAACTCTAATTAAAAATGAAGATATACTTACCATCCACCGTAACTTTCGATTGCTTGGCATCCAACATTAGCAATATGAGTCCAAATGAAATAAAATTTAAAGGTGCAGAGACTATCGACTTGAAGTGGCACACTTTAGTAAGGCTCACAACCTTTATCAGCCTGTTTCTCATTACATGGGTACAAAGGAACGGTATTGGTCTCATGACCCAAACAAAAAAAAGACTAGTGACCGGGCCCGGATCCTACACCTACCGAGAGTGGAATATTTGATTTCACGAATAAGTTTTCAAATGAAAACAAATTCATAGTTTCAATTTATGTTCATAAGCACTAGAAAGTCCTAAACTACCACACACACATAAGCAAAGGGCAAAACATATACTTCTTTGTTAAAATAATGGGACATCAAAATTTAGGACAATAAACTATGTAAACTGGGAGAAAACTTGATTCTGTGGAAAATCTAATATTTTTTCTAGGGTCTCAACCGATTTCATCTCTATCATCAATAAAGCGGGCAATTTGCAGGATTCCCCCTTAGCTAAAAGTTTTTCGTGTCTTTAATTTTTGGCCTCAAACCGCCATTTTAATTTTTCGTTAAAAGCCTCTTGTCGGGATTCGAACCTCACCGCATTAAAAATTTCAAAAAAAATCGCAAGGCATAAGTTGGGTTTCAAACTCGCCTTTAAAAAAAAAAAAAAAAATGCTGAAATTTTAAACCTTACTCTTAATTTTTGGGCAAAAAATTGTGTGCCTTAAGGCAGAGGTTTGCCTTAACACTAATTTTTTGGCTAAAAATTTGCCATAAGGCAAACTTCTACCTTAAGGCATAAGCACAGTCACAATCCCAACTTCTGCTCCGGTGAATCCCAACTTTTATGTCTTGCAATTTTTTTTTTGTTTTTTTTTGAGACTATCAGCCAACCCGCACCTCCTGCCATAAGTCGTTATAATATTGGTACATCATCCCAAAAGAAGGACAAACCCGCGCAAAAAAAAATGCATTATAGAGCTGTCAAATTTGGTGGCCCAGCCCAAGCCTTAAAATAGTCAACCCAACCCATCCCTAGCTGGCCATGAGATAGCCCTTCACCTATTTCAATTTTTTTTCCAATCTAAATTAGAACCTAAAAGTTTTTGTAAACCTTGTTACCATTTCTTACGATATCGTGTAAGTAAGTAAAAACTGTAAAAGCATAAAATTTTACTAGATCATGAAATTTCATGGTATTCAAGGAAGTCGACTTTATTTACAAACAGAATGGTTTAGTTGTTAAAAAACTTTGAAGTTGTCAGCTAAATTTCAAGAAATGACCAATCAATAATCGAAAATAAAGCGAGAGATCTAAGAAAGCCGCCTTGGTCAGGGCTACTCCGAACTCTCACTGGCGCGGCGTGTCGAATTCCCACGTTGTAATCTCCTTGCCCTATCCCTATGTAATAATAATAATAAAAAAAAAGTTAAAACAGAAATAAAGGAAAAGGCACTTCACAAAAAGAAGCTTTAACCCAAATCATGATGCAATTCAAAATATACCTACCCAATACTCGCCCACCTATAGAATACTCTTAATAAGGGAAAAAAGAATTGAAGGGTTACTAATAAACCAACATGAACTGTAATCTTCTATTTTGTTAAAATATTTTTTGTTGCGTCAACAAAATGTTGAGACTGTACAAATACACAATAACTAATTCCAACTACGAAATAAAAAATGTAAAATTCAAGAAGATTCATTTCAAGAAACCATAGTTCAGTAACTCAACTTAAAAGACTCATTTGGTTAAGTGTTATCCCTATACTTTTTTCCTTTAATTTAGCCAAAATGTTTTACTAGTGATAGTTATGAAAGACGGAGATACCACAGCTGGTAGGGAAAATTAATAACAACTAGATACTTTTAAGGTCCTTAGCGTGTCTCCCTTTCAACCCCCCCCCCCCCCCCGGTTGTAATTGAACCCAGCACCTCCGCTACTTTGATAGTACCATGTTAAATTGTATAACCCATCTTGTTTAAAAACTCAAGTTGTTAGGGAGTAGCATTTTTATTTACTTAATTATATTTTTACTAACTTGCACAATTAAGTAGCGTCTCAATTTACACATATTTTTCTCTTCCTACATTCAAACCGCATGAACTTTGACCAACATTTTACGTATTTTTTCACTAAATTGATATGAGAAAAGTTACAACTATATAGTACTTTTCACGAATTTTCAAACATATAAATTTTAATGTTAAAATATTAAATTAATCTAATCTAATTTAAATTTTTAAAATTTAACAAATCGATTCTCGAAAAACAAAAAGTCATTACATAAATCGGACCGAGAGACAAATTTTGGGCTACCCAGGTCCAACTCTAGGAGAAACATTACATTTATCCTCAGCATAGTTTGTTGGACTAATATATTTTTCTCATCAGAAAGCATATTAGCATCTAGGACTAACGAGCATTTTCTGAGAAGCAGTAGGTACATGCTGCCAAGGGCTTGCTCAAAGGAAGTCAAAGTTCAAAATCTAGAACTTGCACCCTTCTGAAAGCCTCCCCTTTTATTTGGACAATCCATGCTTGGATCCGGCCAACTATAAACACATGATCCGCATTTTCACCTATGCTGTTTTGAAAATATTTGAACCACTTGAGCTAGCCTTTTTACATTTCGTTCGAAAGCATTCCTGTTTAATATATGTAGTTCTAACACAAAAAATTTACCTTAAATATATACTTTAATTTCACCAGTAATGACTGGATCCGCCCCTGACTATAAATTTAATTAATTTATTTAATTTAAATTTAAACTATATAGAAGCATCAGTGAAGGGCCGGATCGACATGCCTGTTTTACGTAAATGAATTTCAAGTCCAAGGCATTTTAGTCATTGTAATTTTTTCTTATGCTATATCTCACCTTTTGTCTTTGGCAATATTATCTACAAATGTTGCCACAATCCTTAGATGGCTTTTAATTTTACTGCCACAACATCATTGCTTTTGTCAGATATTAAAGAGAAGCTTCTGGCTTTCTTTTCACTTACCCCTTCGCTCTGTGGTTTGTCTTCAACAAATTTTCTGTTAAGGAATAATACCACATTCTTTTCTAGCTTCACTATACTTTCCTCTAATCCTCCAAATCAAAACTCACCAACACCATGCCTGGATTTTCATTCAAATATACAAGGACATTAAACAGAGTAATTTTAGCTCTGTCCCAAGATGTATAACAGATTAATAGCTATATTCCACAATTGAAATAAGCAGCTTGTACACATTTGTATGCATCTGCTATTTTTTCCATTCTCTTGTGGTTCATCTTTATTATTGAAGTAGAGGATTGGTATTTTCTTTACAGATGTCATGTGACCTTCTATCTACTTTTTTTAATTTTTTTTTTTTATGTCTTCTACCTAATTGAATGTACTATATCTCTGTTAATTTTCGCAATGTTTGCAATTACATTGGAAGTCACCTAAAGCAACCAAAAATTGATCTCTCAGTAGGATTCAGTGTTGATTTAATAGTAACTGTCAGATCGTTAATTTTTTTAGAAGTTATTGTGAATTTAATTGAGTTTATAATATAAATTCTAAGTTACAGGGAATTAACGTTGGTAAAAACTTACCCGCATCCGATGTTTACACCAAATCAATAGATGCATGACATGTGTTTGAATATGTACAACTACCGCTTAATCATGATTAATCAATGTATGTATTCACTTCATTAGATTATTTAACTACTGTAAGTTACATTGGTTTGATGTAAACTTTAGTGTAAACACCCGGTGTGCGTAAATATTTATCATTAACATTTAATCTTTGTTTCATAATATTAGAGGTGCCCATATTTTTGTTAGATAGATCAAAGAAGTAGAGTTTGCCACCTCTTCAAATATATAAATAGAATACATATAGATACTTGCCTCATGGATGTATAGAATGCATCACTTTATGACCACAACATTCAGAAGTAAATATTTTGTCAATTTTTGTACAACTTGAATAATTTTTTCTGTAAATGCATCTAAAAATATAGAGCTCTTATTGTTATGAGGATTATATCATTTGGCAACCATATGAAGCAGTTAGCATGCAATGATGTCTATGTTGGGATTACATTTACTTTTTTCAACCGGTTCTTAAAGGTAATGACAGTTAAATACATCACGTATTCAAAAAATAAAAATAATTATTTCAACTTTTATAATATTGGGCCCGTGCAAAATTACAAAAAAAAAAAAAAAAAAAAAAAACTGGATAATGTGGAGATGGTTGATGCGGAGATAAATTATATGAAAATAGATCTGGGAGTCGAGGACTATAGAGAATATATGGACATAGATCTGGAAGTAGAGGACTCTGAACGATTTATTTCTTTTGAGGTAAGACTTCTGTAAATTTCAAATTTAAGTTTAAATGATACAAATGTACTGTGTTTTTCATTTGTCTTATAGGCTTTTAAATCCTGATTATGCAGTAGTAGGTTTATGACATCAGCTGGTAGTTTTTTTCTAAAGATTTTCCTCAGAAATAATCAGATTAACGAGATTAATTCAATAACCTCATCATTGCACCACCGGCGTGTAGTCAATTCGACCTAGGTGAGTATCTAATTTCTCGATTTTGAGAAACTCCTTGGTTCCCATTTTTGTATTTAGTGTTGCATATCAAGCCGTGCACCTCTTTAAATCCTCTGTATTTTAGTAGTTGTAGTACTACAATCTACTTTATTCTCATGTCTTCTTCTATCAATCTTCATTAAAGGAGAAAAAAATCTCATTTACATCATTGAAAATGAATTTTGAATTTCTTATCTTGTGTTGTTTTTATGAAACAAACGCTTGTCTATCCTTCACTCTTAGCACAACACTTGATTCTTTGGTAGGATTGGATCATCATACACGAGGAAGGTCTTAGTGTTTTATCATTGGGTCAATAATGCTAATCCTAGATATAATATGTGAGTGCAGAAAGGGCTTCGATAGTGCTCAACATTTGCCGCCCATCGAAACTGGTATGTCCACCGTGGAAACAGTGCGGGAACTCGAATCCTTGAAAATGTAAGCAATGCAGCAGTAAAAAATAACCTCATGAAAAATCGAGCTAGGTGCCTAAATGATGAAATGGTACCTGAGTTTTCCAGGCACGAGACGGTTGATTGCCTCCCAATTGGACCACTTCCACATCGGGTTATGACTACGTTCGTACAAATGGTTTGCATGTGGATGAAGACTATCGGCATATGAACGACTATTTTACTTGCAAGTGTCTTGAGTTACAAGTAAGTTGCATATAGATTTATTCTTTTTAAAACAATAATTTGAAATTGTATTAATGTGACACTTTGCTGCACATTTTATGTCTTCTTCCTTGTTTGCTTTTGGGTGGGTTCCAAAATTTTTGTAAGTTTTCCATTGTTTCCTTTATCAACCGCGGATCCTTCCTTTTCCTTAACTTTTTCTTTCTCTTATTTTTAGTTCACTAATTTGATTGAGACACCCTTGATAGCAATTGCAGTAGTGAAGTGGCATCCATATACAAAAATTAGTGTTGCTATTTTTTCATACTTGTTGCCTTTTACTTCACATAGTAACATTAATATGTATAATAGTGAGGATTAATTCAAGTTAATAAGATGCTGGTTATGTGTTTTAAATACATTACCTTGGATGTTGTTGTAAAAAAAAATATTTAATAATATGACGATTCGAGTAGTTTTGTTCAAAGTTCTAAATATTTCTCTTAAAAAGTAGATAGTTTTTCTTTCTTTTAATTATATAAATTTTGTAGTTCCTTTTACAATATTCAATATTATCTAAGAGAAAATAAAATCATAAAATTCATCCTTAAAACTTTTTGGGCCTCAAAAGTTTGGGGGCCTAAAGCATAGACTTTACTAGACTCACCCTTGAGCTACCCCTGATTGTTGTGATCTTGGAAGCATCTCCGGTTAGCCCTATTAAAATATTATATTTTGTAAAAGAACCTTATTGGAAAGAAAAACGGAGTTAAAAAAAAAATACTCAATTCCTTTGAAAAATCCCAGCTTGAAAGATAGAAAGAGAATGAAGGAAAATATTTTATTGATAGACTCTATGAATCTCTACAATATCTCTTGTTTTTTCTTGTTATGAAAATAGCTAGCAGCACCCTATTTTATAATAGTATGAAACCTACTTTAACTCAAAACAGGAAAAAAAAGCTAGTCCTACGTTAATTTGACTATAAATCCTAACTAGACATGAATGAAATATCAAATCCTAATCAAATTTGATTTCCTACAACTTTGGATTATTATTTCCAACATTCTCCCATAATTCAAAGTTGTATATCCAATTTTTTGATGCACTTGTTACCAACCCATCAATTGTTGAAGCACATCAATTGTTGAAACACTCTCTCTTCAACTGTCACTCACAATCTTCCAATTTATTGAAGCACTTGCTCTTCAACCTTCAATTGTTGAAGCACTTTCTCTTCAACCTTCACAATCATTGGAGCACTTTCTCTCCAACATTTCAATTTTGTTGATGCACTTTCTCATCAACCTTCAATTATTGAAGCACTTTCTCTGCAACATTCACAATCGTTAGAGCACTTTTTCTCCAACATTTCAATTTTATTGATGCACTTTCTCGTCAACCTTCAATTGTTGAAGCACTTTCTCTTCAACCTTCAATTTGTTGGAGCATTTTCTCTCAAACCTTCCACTTTTTTTCCCTTTCACTTTAACTTTAGAGAAGATGTTCGTCCTCCTGTGTCATTTGCTTGCACCTCTTTAACTACAATATTTTTCTCAATCATTCTCAGCATAATTATTCTTCATGCATACATCATTGACTCGACATTCGCCAACATGAACATTGGCCAGACGGGCAACATATATCGGTTATACCGTCCGCCAGCAATGGGTGCTCTTTAATTCTTTACCAGGATCATAGAAGCTCTGATACCAATTTAAAGGAAAGTATTTTATTGATAAACTCTATGAATCTCTACAATATTTCTTGTTTTCTCTTGTTATGAAAATAGCTAGCAGCACCCCTATTTATAATAGTATGAAACTTACTTTAACTCAAAACAGGAAAATCTATTGCTATATTAATTTGCATATATATCCTAACTAGACATGAATTAAAATACAAAATCCTAATCAAATTTGATTTCCTACAACTTTAAATTATTATTTCCAACAGAGAAGAATCTGAGTAATACCTTCCTTTTCACACAATTAATCCAAAAAAAAGGGCCCTTTTTAAATTATAGGTTTACTTGTATTGCTAGACAATATTTAATTACATTGTTAATTGGATCAGAAAATCTGTATTCGGATAAGGACAAAATCAAAAGTTTTTTGAAAGGAAAAGATCCATAAGTGGCGAGACTATTGACCTTTTTTCTTTGCAAAAAATAGCGATAATTTTTTTCAAAGTGTAGCAATATTTTGTTTTCAAAACATTACATATACTATAATGTATTCGCACGCATACAATATTAATGTATATCTTTGATACATGATATGTACAATTACACTGATACAATGTATATATAAATGTACATATATTGCTACATTGTATATACATTTGCAACATATACCAGTATGTATGCATACAAGTACTGTGCCTATAATTTAAGAATACGTGTATCAAGATATATTTGTTATAAAATGTAAAATACAATTATGTTTTGTAATTATTTAAAAGTACGCTATGAAGCATAATTATAAACGATAATATGTTACATTAGGTAATTTTTCTTTTTTCTAAAAAGCACTGAAACAAATATATAACAAAAGAAAAGAACTAATTGTCTGATTTTAAATTAAAAGGGAAGTAAAAAGGGAAGTAAAAAGTGTGGCTTTGCGTGGACATTTGGTGAAGTGAAAGTAAGTGTGCGTCAAAGAGAGAAATGTAAGCAGAAGGCATATATTTTAAGGTATAATATGTGGTTGAATTCAATTATTTTTATTTGAAATTCAGATATTTTTGTCCGAAGTTTGTGTATGTGTGGTTGAAGTTTAACTATTTTTGCTTAAACTTTAGGCATATAAAAAAGTAGTTTTCAAATGAAATTTTTCTAGAATCTTTGTTTACGGGCACTAGAAAGTCCTAAATTACCCAAAAAAAAAAAAAAAAAAGAGAAGAAGGTAAAACAAATACTCCTTTGCTCCAAAATGGAACATCAAAATTTAAGACAAAACTATAGTATATATAAAGTTGGGGAAAGACTTGGTTCGGTCAAAGAGCTAATATTCTTTCTAGCGTTTCCACTGATTTCATGTCATCATGTCTTTTTGCTCTGTAAAAGGTATTATTACAAGTTTGCGATGATTGGGCTTGAAAAGACATGGATCGGAATAGAAATGATATAGATCAGCCAGATACTTGGTGGCCCAAGTCTAGTAACAAAATATTTGGGCTCGAGTACACCATCCCTACCAAGTCATGTTAGTCCAATCGCAAAATTAGTCCAATACTGAATAGTACTTTATACACACTAGATCGAAGTTCATGTATGAAATAGAACAAAAAAGTCACCGTTCAAATGAAAGCACCTCGAAACTAACACCGGGACCAAAATCAGAATTATGCCATAATATAGGGACTAAAAGTGATATTTCCCTCAAGATACTTCAAGTAATATGGATTGGAGGTAAGGGGCACAAAATAATTAGCCCACAAAAATAGAGTCCGGAACCAAAATGCCCCCAAAAAAATCATTTTGAACCAAAACACCCAACAAAAAAAAAAGTTACCGAAGTACCTTTAACGCGATAATTCACGCTAAAGCAATTAACGAACGGCTCGGTGCTTGCTATAGCACGATGAAATTCTGCGCGCTATAGTGTCCGTCTTTTTTTTTTCCGGCCCTTTTGGTTAACCTTCTTCTATTACACTTTTTAACGTACTTTGATCATAGATTAATCATGCTTCGGGACCCGAAACTTCAATATTTTATATAGAACCCTATTTATATTTGTGAGATTAATAAGGTAGGATCAATACATCAAGGATACACAAAAGTTCGGATGGCCGTTTTAGTGGTTGAAAAGTGCTCGAACACCATTTTCGTTTGAAGGCTCGGTGTCATTAGTTTGAAGTTCTTTACGAATACTTAAACTTGTTCATTAATAATTAATCAAAGTTAGTCAAAATGGCGACATTGAAAAAAAAAAAAAAACTTAATTAAGTTGCATCATTCATAGCCTTGAGTAGATGAAAATACTTAAACTTGTTCATATTCTTCAAAATAACGACATCATCATAAATTAAACTTAAAACTAAAATCACAACATTCTTAATCATCATCGGTACAAGTCCTCAATATCGTCCTCGAGAAAAAATATTGGCGGTTTCTTAACACACATCTTTTTCGGTTGCAGTTAGTTCTCTACCGGTTGATGATGCTTGTTCTTGACCAACTTTAGCATGTAAAATCTACATCATCTTGCCGGCATTACGTTATTTTCTTTTCTAATCCTTTGCACGGCAAGCTCGCAAGTTTCTGGACCTACTTGAGGCATGGTTAAGGAGTACCTTGTTGGGATTGGAGCGTTGAGATTTTTCAAGTCACGAACAAGACGTTCTGATTCGGCAAGCCGATGTGACCATTCTCGGCGTAAACCGCAATAATATTCCGCGGATCTAAATATTTCACCGAGAAATCATCATTACTCTATATAAGAAGGTAGGGATTTAGCTCATCTAGTTTGAAATCACTGGTATCGCTCGAAAAGCTGCTATGATTTGAACTCTCATCATCACTGCTATTTGGTTCTTTTGGAAAGAGTAAAGACCAAGCTGAGTTTCTACTACTCGACATTGAATATGGTGTAGTCTAATAACAACGAAAGGGCTACTTATATAGTTGCAAACCCCAGTACCACTGGGGGGGGGGGGGGGGGGGGTCTTTATGACCGTACCTACTTACCTTATTGTAAGAAAAATATTAATCTTCATCGGACATTTCATAGTCCGAATCCCACTTGGATCTAAATCTTGTGCTACCATGTATACCATATTCTACCCTATGGTAACGTATTTGCATCCAATTGTTCTCTTCACGAAAATGATTGAGAGAAAAATTAAACTCTTATGGAGTTCCGCGAGGCATTGACATAGCACGTTTTTTGGGCGTTTCAGCCTACCGCGCTAACTTGTGCTCCGGTCTGCGGCCTCCCTAACACGCCAATCCCATTCCTCTCTCATTTTATTATTGTATTCTCGATTGAATCTGTCGTTAGGGTTATTTGAGTAATGAAAATCATCATCATCTAGTTTCCAGGTCCTACCCATTACTTCAAATATGTTTGCTGGAGTGAACGATATAACACAACTAATATCTCTAAATTGATCAAAAAATGACATAGTAACTCAATTTTGTGTGGTTGGTAACAACTATTCGTCAAATTACGTTATATAACACTTAAAGTTTGATTCAAATTATGACGTTTTTTTGTTTGACAGTTGAGGTGACAATATATTGCAGCGGCATAGCGCAGTAAAATGCGTTATGGCCAAGTATAACGCGGTAGCGCGATAAAATCTTGTGTTATGACCGTATAACGCGATGAAATTCTTTGCGTTATCATGTCATCTTGCACTATTTTACTACGTTGTGGCCGAGAATAACGAATTATTTTACCGCGTTATTACGCCTTACATGACACGACATAACGCGGTTAATTCATGCGTTATGCAACACTCCGTACTCAATTTGATTTGATGTAACACTGCAAGACACACTAATTGCATGCATGCGTTGGTTCTATATTCAAACTTCAAATCTTATTAATACCGAGTTCGTATAAGGGAAAAAATTCTAAGTTTCATCCAATTTTTAACACAAATTCTAAGTTTCATCCAGTTTTTGCATTTTGTATTCCTCCTAAATTATTCAAAATATGGCAGATGTTCTAAAAATTAGAGTTTCTTTATTAAGGACGGACAAATTATATTTGGGGAAAATAATTTGCGCTATGATTCTCCCCCAAAAATACCATGTTAAGTTTTCACTTGACTTAAAATTCTCAAAACTACTCCAAGCCTTGTATAATAGACTATAAGTTAGTAGAAGTGATTTTGATCTAAATATAATTGGAAAATATCCAATGTCATTTACACCGCAAGGTGTAACTAGTTCGGGAAGCCCCGTCTATAATTCAGACCGAAGTCACTCAAGCGGAACCTACTTATCATCACAATTACCCTGACATGAGTACTTATGAAAGTATTTTGACTAGCCAAATGCCTCTGGATAGTTTAAGTCAGCAATTTGATGGGCAGTGGTAAATATTCATTTTTTACAATATTATTATTATTATTATTATTATTATTATTATTATTATTATTATTATTATTATTATTATTATTATTATTATTATTATTATTATTATTATTATTATTATTATTATTATTATTACGTGTAGTGGCACCGAATGCTACTAATGATGTCGATTATATTATTTAGGGGTTATCCCGATATGGATCATATCGGACGATCTCCTCAATCGGGATGGATGAATCGGTTGGAACATCCGGCCTATCCAACAACTCAAAGCGATGGTCCCTTCGAGTTTCGGTGCGGTTGATTACTATCGTACGTCTATTTTTTTTTAAGCGCGCTATAGTGTTATTTGATGTGTAGTAGTTAAAATACTCAAATTTCTAAAGTAGGGAGAATGTGGTGGCTGCACCAAGTTATAGGCAAAGGCCTGCTATGGATGGTCCGGATTATCCGAATTATATAGTGACATCATCCAGCGATAGTGATGAAATACCTAATGCGGAGGAAAGTGACAATGAGATTGAGGTTGGAACTAATCCTCAACATCAAGTAGAAGCGTTGCAAGACATGATGAACGATCCGGCACACCGGGAGCGACCATTCACGGCAGAAGTCGACTCCGGTTCAGCCGCAAAGCCAATTTCTACAGCAAGAGTCGACCCCGATTCAGTGGCATTCCGATGAGATCCCCTATCTTAATCATCTTCAAGATCGCTCAGATGCCTTTGTCTTTACTAGGGATGATAATCGTATTCGGCGAAGTTTGTGGAAAGAGCCGGTGGATCTTTTAAAAGAAAAGGCATGATTTTCACTCGAAAAAATCATTGCAAGGGAAATTTGTTAAGATTTATTGCATCCGGGGGATGAGGGAGTTTAAAGTTGACGATTCCACACGAAAATTTTGGCGATTGGTTTGCAAGCGAAAATATCAAGGGTTTAACGAATGGATGCTCCGTGATAAGGAAACTACTGAAAAGATGTGGACTATTTCAAAGTTCTACACAAAGCACACTTGTGATATGGGTGACCTCCCAGATGATCATTGCAATCTAGATACTAATTTGATTGCGCGTGTATTATTCTTCGACATTGGAAAAAACCCAAGGTATCCTCTTCTTTAAGTTTATTTTAATTTTTGGTGTTAATATAATGTTCATCATTGTTATATGTTGATATTTCAACTTTTCGGGTTCCCTATTAAAGATTGTATTACGAAGTAGTCCCGAAAGTATATAGCATTTGTTATTAGGAGGAAGGCGTATCTTGGGCATAGGCGTGCACATGAGATAGTCTACGGCAATTGGGTGGGCTCTTTCAAGAAGTTGCCGAGATACATGGAGGCTCTACAACACTCAATCATGGTACTGTTGTTGAATGGAAGCTCAAATCGAAGCATGGTGTGCCCGGTAATATTTTTGATTTTGTGTTTTGGGCATTCAAACCATGCATTGATGGTTTTGCTCATTGTCGGCTGTAATATCAATAGATGGAACACATATATATGGGAAGTATGACATAAAGGCTGTGCTAATAGCGGTTGGAATGGATGCAAATGGAGCTATTCCCTCTAGCTTTTGCAATTGCAGCTAATGAGAGCATTAGTACGTGGGGTATGTTTTTGGACTACTTAAGGCAACACATTATTAAGGATCGCATGGGAATATGTGTGATATCGGACGAAATCTTGGCATATTGCACAATATGTTCAATTTGCGGGGGTGTCGACCACGCTTTTGCCTACCATCGTTATTGTTTAAGGCATTTGAAGGCAAACTTCCAAAAGGCATATCGAACCCCAGCACTTTGCAATTGGATGTGGGCTGCTGCAACAGAGCATCGGGAGAAGAAGTTTAACCTGCAGATGGACATTATTAGGCGGGCGAATGAGGAAGCCTTCCACTGGTTGAATGCAATTGATAAAGACAAATGGACATTACACCGAGGATAAAGGTAGGCGATGGGGTATGCGACAACAAACGGCTACGAGTCATTCAATGGTGAGTCATTCAATGGCTTGTTGAAATGCGCACGGAGACTACCCGTCACCGCAATGGTGAGAATGACATTTAAGCGAGGTTGTGGAGCGGTTCGTCAATAGATCAAAAGAGGCCAAAGCACATGCGACACGGGTCTAAGATGGATGCCAAAGCGTCAAAGCGTTCGAGTACTACAAATATAAGGCTCGAAACATGACCGGATGGAGTATAACTACGCAAAGCGCATATTTGACCTCGCGACAAGTGTGCACCAAGGTAAAAGGAGGTAACGTCCACACAATTTGTGAGATTTAAGAACATGCATGTGGCAAGTGGCAATTATATCACATGCCATGTTTTCATGCCTTCAAGTGTTTTATCGCAATGGGAAAAGAACACCTCCTCGTACATGGATGAGGAATATATATTAAAAATTATGCAAGAATATATCTTTGAAGGTCTACCCACTTGGTAGTGAGTTATTGGCCATCGGATCCATTTTCAATGGTTGCAAATAAAGCATTTATCCGTAAATTCGGAAAAGAATGCATCCTCGCGAATTCATAATGAAATGGATGTTCCACTAGGGAGATACACTCAAAAATGCTCATTTTGCAATTATGTTGGTCATGATAAGCGCAAGTGTCCCTTACGGCATGGTGGTCAAATTACATCTCGCGATGGAAGTACCTCTCGTAGTGGAGGAAACTTTCGTGGTGGTAGATCTGGCAGTGGTGGCACATCTCGCGGTGGTGGCACATCTCGCGGTGGTGGCGGAAGATCAACTCAAGGGCATTAATTGATGAATGTTTTTTAAGTTTTTTTCTTACTTTGATGATTGTATTTTAAAAAGTTTGGGTTTCTTATTAATAAACAAGTTTAAGTATTTTCATCTACTCAAGGCTATGAATGATGCAATTTAATTAAGTTTTTATTTTTTTTATTTTTTATGAATGCTACCATTTTGATTAACTTTTGATTAATTATTAATGAACAAGTTTAAGTATTCGTAAAGAACTTCAAGCTAATGACACCGAGCCTCAAGCGAAAATGGCGTTCGAGCACTTTTCAACCACTAAAACGACCATCAAACTTTTGTGTATCCTTGATGTATTGATCCTACCTTATTAATCGCACAAAAATAAGTAGGGTTTTATATAAAATATTGAAGTTTTAGGTCCTAGAAGCATGATTAATCTATGGTCAAAGTACGTTAAAAAGTGTAATGGAAGAAGGGTTAACCAAAGGGCCGAAAAAAAAAAAACGGACACTATAGCGCAGTAATTTACTGCGCTATAGCAGTTAACGGAGCCGTTCCCGTTATCTGCTTTAGCGCAGTAAATTACTGCGCTAAAGGTACTTCGGTAACATTTTTTTTTGTTCGAGTATTTTGGTTCAAAATGGTTTTTTTGGGGGCATTTTGGTTCCGGACCCACGAAAATATGCCCTAATGACCCGCACATTTATTAACTCAATCTAACCTGCCTAATTCAATCAATCTATTTTTTTTTTAAAATTAGATACCCAGTCTGATTTGAGCGAATTGAGCTAAGATCAATGTTTAGTCCGTTTTGATGAAATCTATTTCAGTTTGTTGACCTTATTTATCAACTTAGCCCATCTTGACCATCAAAATTTAATTCAAATGGCCATTTGACACCCCTAACTTAAGATGGCATAATATACCTTTAATTAAGGCCAAATGCATGCACAGCCCCCTAAAATTGACACAAAATTTCATTTAGGCACCTAAACTTAACTTTTTACCTATTAAACACTTAATGTATATTAAATTTGTACCTATTAAACACTATATGCTAACATGTAATAATGTGTGCATTTCACCTCTTTGTTGCGCGTGAATGAGGTAAATTTGGACTTCTTCCAACTTTTACAATGTAAAATTTGACCAAAGAGGACACATGTCATCTAAAGAAAAGAAAAATGGAGAATACATAACACTATTCACATCTAATTTTCTTCTTTCCCATTTTTCTCTTCTCTACCGTCTGCAACCATTAATGGAGCTTTTTGTTCCTTACTATTTTCCTCTCCCTTACACCATCAGAAAAGAACTCTCCTATTCTTTTCTGTTATCCACTCTCACCATTAGTTGTAGCATTCTTCCCCTCTGTATAATCCATATTTTAGCTATTTCCTTTTCATTTTCTTCTCCACTAAGATATACAACCTCTGAATAGAAGAGCCATTACAACTCCATTTTTCATTCACTACCAAAGAATTTCCAATGAGATGATGCTGAACTTCAAGAACTATGGCCGAGTGAAAAATATTGACGGAAACTCAGGAATCATAATCAAAACCTCGTGAGTTTTCTGCTAAAAGCGACTGTGGAAGAATCAAAATATTTAATATGTATCAATGAGATTAACTTGTGTGGGATGAGGAGGTGCTAGTCTGTGTTAAGTTTTTGTAATTTTGAATGTTTGTTAATGGCAAAAATCCAAAGAGTTTAACTGAAGAAGAAAGTGAAAAAATGGGAAAAAGGAATAAGACAAAAAGAAAGATAGGAAATACACACGTGTCATTTTCCAGAGACCCATTTTGAGGTGGTTAATATGTACAAATTTAATATACATTAAGTGTTCAATAAGTAAAATTAAGTGTTCAATAGGTAAAAGGTTAAGTTGAGGTGCCTAAACCGAATTTTGTGTCAACTTTAGGGGGCTGTGTATGCATTTGGCCTTTTAATTAAACATAAGGAGCGTTTTTCATCCCTAAGCTAACAGAAGCTAAACATATTGAACTTTAACTCAGGGCAATTTTGGACTTTTGAGTGCCCAATGAGCTATTGATGCAAGTAAGAAGAGCATAGACCCCACGAGGCTGCTCTGCTAAAGTGGCATTGGTCGTCATCGTTCGTCAACCATGTATACATAAAATTATATACGCACAAAATACAAATATTACAGCTCAAAATAATTGTTAGCCACATTACTAATAATATTCTGAATGGAGAACAAATAATTTGTTACATGGGTCACAATATAATACTTGCAACAACTATTTATAAAATATGATCATTTAGAGGTAATTGTAGATATTTTTTTATAACATTGATTATTAACCTGAAATAAATGGTAATGACCTAATATAACAAGCTCAATTGTATATATAATATAAGAAAAGTTATTATTGATAGTATAATATAACTTATATAACTTAGAACTATAATGTCTTATTTAGTCAACACACGTAATAAATGATTTCTTATTTTTCTAAACCATCAAATATTTTGAAAAATAATTCAATTCATCAAAATGACTAATATTGAAACTGAAAGACTTAATTTCCTGAGATAAATTCCAATATTGAAACTGAAAGACTTAATATCTTGAGATAAATTCCAACTAGTTTTTGGTTACGGCAGTTAATCTAAGCTTTTCATACTCTCTTGTTAACTATGAAAAAGAACAAAAGGAAAAGGAGTTTTTTTTTTTTAGTTTTCCATTCGGTGTTAGATATCTATTTTGGAGCTCGATTAATTTGGATTCGCGCCAGAAAGTTTTACTTCGGGAAATAAAGCGTCCACTATCAAAGGCGATTCCGTACCTAGGACTCTAAACCGAGACATCGGGTTAAGGATGAAGGAGTACTTACCATTCCACCAAAAGATAAAGAAAAATGAGTTGATCTAGTTGAATAGATAGATCTTGTAGACATAACAAGAGGAGAATAAAAATCGCATTTTATTTTAATAATCATATGCTTTATTTCTCTATAAACTGATTCGCAAAGTCTCCATTAGTAAGCTAGTCGATAAACATTACAACTTGTTTGAAAAATAATTAATAGACCACTAAAAAATTAACTAGTCAATAATTTATCAAGTTTCCTAACATTAAAAATGAAGATACATTTCACCTCCTCTCTCCTTTCTTTCAAAACATTAGTGTCAATTTCTCATGTAAATCCACCAGATGTTAAAAAATTTCATTAAAAATATTATTTACACAATATTCGTAGATTTTAGTAATTCAAATTTATTTAATCAAAGTTTAATGCGCATATCAGAGAAAATGACAAAAATGGTCCCTTATGTTTGGTGGTAAGTTCAAAATAATCTCTTAAGTATCACCTACCAGTTTTGGTCCTATAAGTTTGCCAAAAGTGAGCACTTTTGGTCTCCAATAAATATTTATCAAACTTTGATTATTAAATTTAGCCGAAATTGTGAAAATAGATATTTATCAAACTTTGATTATTAAATTTAGCCGAAATTGTGAAAATAGAGGATATTTAATGGGAACCCAGATTTGGAATTATAGCTTTTGCAATTTATTTTCTTTTTGGTCTACTTAAAAGTTTGGTGCAACTTTTTGAGGTTGCAATTTCTATTATTTTTGTTTTTGTTGTTGTTGTTGTTGTTGTTTTTTTTTTTTTTTTTTTTTTTGTGTGTGTGTGTGTATGATGTAGGTTTTTACGTTGCGATTTTTGTGTTTTTGAAAGGGTGACCCGACCAGACATATTAAGGAAGTTATTTTTTCAGTTCGACAGTCTTGATTGCATGTTGTCTATGATAAATTGATAATCAGGGGGCTGGGATTTATGCTGAATAATTGGGTAACCTAAGTATTCACCAAAAGACGTACCTACCTTGATACCAAACAGTTGGGAGGTGAAGTTACTAGTGATGGGGGGCAGTTGCTTGAAAGAATTATCTTGGAATTTGACAGATTAATATTTTGCCCTGACAATTCACAAAAAAGGTTAAGACATGAGAGGATAGTGAAGCAACTTTTAGTAAAAACCCTATAAAACAAAGAGTAAGGTCATCCACAAAAAATAAATGCGAGAGTAGGGGGCCAGTGGGGCTAATCTTAATGGGGTCCCATGTCCTAATATCTACTTGATGTAGGATAACCCTAGACAACATCTCTAAACTCAATATGAAATAAAAGGAGATAGGGGGTCGCCTTGGCAGATTCCTCTGCTTGGGCAAAAGTAGTTGGTAATCATGCCATTAACCTCAACTGCTATACTACTTATGGTTATGCAATTCATGATCAACCTAGAGATATTGGGGGAAAAATGAAAGTATCTCAAGGTTACTGTGAATAAATGACCACTCTAATCTGTCAAATGTTTTCTCCAAATCTAATTTTTAAGTACCATATCAACCTGTTTTCCTTTCTTTTTTCGAAAGGTATTCATAAGCTCTTGAATTGCAATAGCACGATCACTAGCTCTCCTATTTGCAAGGAAAATCGAAAAGCTAGCCTGATGGGGACTAATAAGAGTAGGTAAGTAGGGTTTTATCCTATTCGCTATAATCTTAGTCACAGCTTTATAGATGGTATTACATAATCCTATGGGTCCAACTTTGTAGATGGTATTACATAATCCTATGGGTTTGAAAAATACATTTGAATTTATGAGCAGAACACGTACATTTAGAAGAAAAAGACGTGTCTAAACATCCAAGTAGTTTAACAGTGCAATGACCGGTACTTGAATTGACAATCCCATTCACTTTAACCGTTTGATTTATTATTGAACTAAATAATTTAAACAAGTAGCAAAATTAAAAAAAAGAGGAAAAAAGAGTAAATTACATTGTTGTCCAAAGATCAACGAGGTAATTACACGTGTAGTTCTCTCTACTTTCTTATTGGCCGCATGATTTTCTTCTTTGCCCTCACTATGTTCCGCAATAATATTTTGGAGAAGCGGAGTTTTAATGTTTCCTATCAAAACGGATTTCATTTTGTATATATTTTTTTTCTTCATAGAATTAAGATTGAGGGAGCGTTAACTTTTTCATCACGCTCCTCGGTTCAATTATCAAGGGAATTTTAAAATTTACTATTGGAGAGAATTTTATTTTCGATGTTCATCTCCAAATTTATAATTAAGATTATTGAAAATAAATTATCTTTTAATCATTATAACGTCTGATTCAATTATTGAGGAGGTTTAAATTTTTCGTATCAAAGATGATTTCATTTGTGATGTTCAACCTTCAAGCCTATGATCAATAATGTTAACCTTTTATCACAAGGTTCGATTTAATCATCCAAGGTCTAGGACTTCAAGTGAGGCCCCCTTATCTTTATTACTTGACTTACAAGGGGCAATAATTTAAACAAATAGCGAAAGAAAGGGAATAACATCTTGATAAAAGAGCGCTTTCTTCTTTAATTGACTTTACACCATGCAAATTAAAATTTGTTAGGACTTTAAAGCGCGTAGCAAATATGAAGCAAAAGGAGAAAGCTACATTTTTGGCCTAAGATACAGATCAAATCAACGGGGTAAATACACGTGTAGCTCTTTACCTTCTTTCTATGGCATGTCTGATAGGTAAATCTTGGCCATATGTATTTTCTTCTTTTTCCCTTTCTAGATGCTTTATCTCAGCACTACGCGTAATACTTTTTTTTTTTTTTTAAAAACAAAAAAAAACTTTTAAATGCTCGAACTACTCGTATTTAACACCATTTAATGAATTTTTTTTATTTTATGCGATTTTCAAAATTTTAAAATGACTTAAAAATTAATTTAACTATTTAAGTTTTAATCTAGGTGTTAATAAGTTTCTACTAAACTATTTTTTCAAAACTCGATTTATTGTTTTTGTCACAACCTATGTCCATGATTGTATTGTCTACTTTCGCTTAGTAGACTTCACGGATCTTTTCCTTTGCTAGAGAATAGCAAATTAGGGACGGATAAAATTTCGTAGCTAAGCAATAAAAATTCCATGCTAATTTCATTTAGCTACGGATTAGCGATAAATTATAAGAATATTCATTAGCTAGGAGCTATTTAGCGATAGATTAGCTGGAGATTACTGAAGAAAAATATTTTATTGATAGACTTTATGAATCTCTACAATAACTCTTGTTTTCTCTTATTATGAAAATACCTAGCAGCATCCCTATTTATAACTATAAATCCTAGCTAGACATGAATTAAAATATAAAATCCTAATCAAATTTGGTTTCCTACGACTTTGAATTATTATTTCCAACATTCTCGCGTAATTCAAAGTTGTATATCCTAATTTTTTGATGCACTTGTCATCATCTTCCAACATGTTGAAGTACTCGTTTCTAACTCCTAATTTTTTTTTGTTGAAGCACGTGTCTCTAACCCCGTTGATACACTTTGTTACCAACACCCACTTATGTTGAAGCACTTGTCTCCAACCCCGTTGATGCACTTGTCACCAACCTTCAGTTTTTGTTGAAGCACTTGTCTTCAACTCCTTTGATGCACTTGTCACCAACTTGTTGATGCACTTGTCAACAACCTTAATTTTTTGTTGAAGCACTTGTCTCCAATCCCGTTAATACACTTTGTCACCAACACTCAATTTTGTTGAAACACTTGTCTCCAACCCCATTGAGGCACTTTGTCACCAACACCTAATTTTGTTGAAGCACTTATCTCCAACCCCGTTAATGCACTTTATTACCAACACTCAATTTTTGTTTTTTTAACCACCTCTCCAACTTTTAGAGAAGATCCTTCTTTCCTTTTGTGCCATGTTTGATTGCTCCTTTAAACCTTCAAGTTTTTTTTCTAATTGTTCTCAGCATGATTATTTTTCATGCATATATCATTGACCCGATGTTTGCCTACATAATTCTTGGCCAGACAGGCGGCATATATTGGCTAATTAATGCTGCCCGCCGTCAGCGGAAGCTATATGATTCTTTGGATTGTAGAAGCTCTAATACCAATTTGAAGGAAAATATTTTATTGATAGACTCTATAAATTTCTACAATAACTTTTGATTTCTCTTATTATGAAAATAGCTAGCAACACCTCTATTTATATAGTATGAAACCTACTTTAACTCAAAACAGGAAAACCTATTCCTATATTAATTTGACTATAAATCCTAACTATATATAGACATGAATTAAGATACCAGATCCTAATCAAATTTGTTTTCCTACAACTTTGAATTATTATTTCCAACAATTATCGACAAATTCCGTAGCTAATTTCATGTTTTCTAGCAGTGAGTTATGCTATCACCGAATCCCAAAAGCGAGCATACTAATATGAGCTTGTGTTATGTTTTTAAGATTTTCATTTTTCTCTCCTATTTCGATGTGGGATTCGCATAAATGTTATCATGTGTACCTCTTATTCAGAAACTTGTCAACCTAAAAATCTGACAATTCTTCTCTAAAGCCTGCCTTCGTCGGCCGATTCTCAGTCATGAGCATCATAATTTATACAGTATTAATGTAATGCAAAAGTTAGATAAGTGGGAGATAATATTTACAAATCCGAAAGTTTTTTTTCCTAACAAATTCACAGATGAGTTCTTCATATTCATAACGCGGAATTTGGAACTAATTGAATTGATTTCAGAATTTAGAGATGATGTATTATTAATTATTAGTACTTATGTCATTTGCTAAAGACAGTTTGGAAGTTTCTTGAAAAGGAATAATAATTAGAATGCTTAATGATTGTACGTAATTACTTACCAGTCGCTAACGTAAGAAAGTCTTGGGGAATAATCATCCTTTAATTATAGAGATTTAATTGGCATCGAATCTCTTAAACTATGATTAATTTTGATACATTCAAAGTGTTGCCAGTTAAGCTTGTTTTATTTTTTTAACCTTCAAATTGTTTTCATTAATTTGTCCATGAATAGTACTATGTGGCCATGTGGGCCGTTGGTGGCACAGCTCCAACGTTGAATTGGATTAGGCTTGTGACGAGGAAAAATCTCGTACGTTGTATTGTTTTGTTTACTTTATTAAGAGGGCTTGCTAAACCCCTAATTAATAATGAGTTAGCCACTCACTTTTGTTATTAAACCCCTATTAACTAATTAGTCTATCTTGTTCTGGAACCTGCTAAGTGTGTATTATACAACTATTTACCTCATGACACAAAAGAGAGGTATATATTTTGATCCCTTTATCTACAGAAAATTTTAGGATTTTAAGTCAGTATCGAGTCATCAACAAGAATAAGATTAGAAAGCACAATAGAGAGCTAAGTGATGTTTGTGTGATTTATCGCCTATCATGAATTTGACTTGTGCCACAAATTTCTAAACCTATACTTTTCTAGAAGATTTAAAAGAAAAAAATTCGGTGACAATTAATAATATATGTGTTAATTACTTCAATCAGAGGCTAAAATCTCGTGATTATGGTTTACAATAAACATTAATATTTGTAATTAACAACTTATAATGAAATACAAAGGGGTCATGTAAAGTTTGCTCTCGCATCTAACTTCGGAATGAGAGTACTGAAAAGTTAGAAGCCATAATATGGCGAGTTCAAAATTTAACTGTTGAAGTGCGTTGAAGTGCCGTTTGAGTTTAGTGTCAAAGCTCAAGGGAACAAAATTGTAGGCCTCAAAAATTCGGCCAGAGTGGCTAATACCTTCGTGATGGAATAAACCTCATAGAAAACGTTGAATCCCAATGAGAGGAAAGTATAAAGTATGTGTCCCACGAGAATTCGAAAGGGGATTCATTGTGAAACTTACATAACTAAAAAAATCTAACGTTAAAATGAGAGAAGAAGGTTAAGGGCCAGAAAAAGACAAGTTCATGATTCAACGGTTGAAACGTCAAAAATCTAACGTTAAAATGAGAGAAGAAGGTTAAGGGCCAGAAAAAGACAAGTTCATGATTCAACGGTTGAAACGTCTTTTGTGTTTACATAAGGAGATAATCCGTGAGGCCCCTAAATTGTGCCCAGACGAATAATTAATACCTTGACGGTCGGGCTACATGGGTGCGACACAAGTTATGGCTATATGAAATGACTTCCGTACATCTGCCACAATTAAGAAGCCGAGTTCATGATTCAACTGTTGAAACGTTTTTGTGTTAATGCACACGGAAATAAAATCGTGAGGCCCCTATAAATTGTGCTCGGGCGAATAGTACCTTGACGGTTGAGCTATGTGGCGCGACACAAGTTGTGGCCGTATCAAATGGCTATTCCGTACATCTGCCACAACTGAGGACCGTTTGGTACATCCTGTGATGTTGATCAACAATCATCAAACAGATAAACGAGTTAAAAAACTCCAAACTTTTATCAATGTTCAATTATCAAAATTAATAAAAGATATATGGACTAGTGTTTTGGTTTATTCATTTAAGAAAAAGAAAATAATAACCAAACAATTATTTTCCCAATTGTTACTTGTGATAAGATTCTTTATCTCATATTCTAAGTTGCAAATCTATTCATTTGGTAGTATAAGCCAAACCAAAAATTATGATTAGTCCACAGTCCACGGTCTAATTTCTGACTAAGATATAGAGATACAAAATCTTTGAAAGAAGCTCTAAACTCCTAATATTCCTCTTAGTGTCTAATTTAAAAATGATATATATACACCAAATTTTCAATTTATTAATGTGTGGTCCTTCTCCCAATCAACAGGAATGGTCCTTTAATTTGGTCCACACGTACACAGTTAATCATTTTAGTTTACTTTCAGATTCAATTAGTTTATTATCCTCTATAAGGTAATAAAATAAACAAATTAAAACATATAGTTGTCGATCTGGTTTTAAAATCAAGACATGGCAGAAACTGATGAGTGGGGAGAAAGTGGAGGTTTAATATTTTCTCCTTTGCTTTTATATTCTCTTAAAGATCTCCGATGACCCAAGAATGTAAGTAAAATTATTCATAAGCTGTAATAAATCACAGCCGATTTGAATCAATCCACTAATGCTTGTGCCAGGAAAAACTGCTTATATTACTCTCTTTTAGAGTGCGGCCGGCCCTTTTATGAAATCTGCGTGAATACAAAATTCTTCGCACACCAAACTGTCTCTTTTTAGCATCTCTTCTTACATTCAAAATTCACAATTAACTCAGTAGCAGTTAAAAATTAAGATGCATTGACGATGGTCCGTAACTATATCCATTCAACAAACATGTTGCAATCCTCCCTTAATGCCAGTAAATTTCTTATATACTCCATTCGAATTATGGTCTATTTCAATTGGGCACCTGAAAATATGATAAAATATTCTTATTAGATATTTCCAGCTTAAATTTTGGAAAAACTTCTGCGCATGCTCTTAAGTGGCTTACTTACCTGCATATATAATTGAGCCTTGAGAACAATTAAGCCGAAAGTGTCTACTATATATGGAAAGCTTTATTATGTGTACCTCAAGTGCTCAACTGGAACAGTCCGTAGTTTAAGTATTTGAATGAATAAATTTACTGACTTAAGGGGTTTGTTATCAATGTATTCCGCCTTTATCTTTTGATGTGCTTATTTATTATAGGAGTTGGCCTTTTCATCACTTGTCACTGTGTCTTTGGAAATAGGGAAATGTTCGTCTTTTTGTTATTTTCTCATTTTTATACTCTAGGATTTACTTTTATGTATACGCTAGCAATTAAGAGCGGAGTCATAATTTTTTTAAAAAATAAATCAAAGTATAAAATAAACACGCGAAGAAGTTAAAAAGTTTCTATATATATATAATTTTCGACAAAAGGTTCAGATGAACCCGTTATTCCGATCCCCCTAGCTCGACTTAGAATTGGTTGACGATAGGCTTAAAATGAAACATCGTTAAATTTTTATGTCTAAAAAAATAAGTTGGAAATTCAACTTATTTTTTTGGCTTATAAAACGTTTTCAAACTTATGTCGCTTTAGATAAACTAAGTTAAATGGGTCCAATTATTTTTTTTTTTATTTTAAGACAAAATGACTTTAAATTACTAAAATTAAACACTCAAAAAGTTTAAAAACAAATTTTTATAAGCCAATCCAAACGGGCTCTTACTGAATTTGTTGCCACTCACTTTATTTTGCAGGCTATATAAATCTCACTATTATGTATACAGTCACCTATATTTATCTTTAAGTAACATAATAATATTTAGAAAAATTATATTCTGTATATATAACTTTACTTTATGTACTATGTTGAATTTCTTGGTGATTTTTTTTTTTTTCAAAGAGATACACTTTTGTTGTTTTTAGTACGGGGAGTCAGATGAATTTATTCAATTGCTCAAACTAGACAGCATCCACTGACTCAATTCTATTCACTTTTCTAGTCAAAGATATAATAAAAAGATTCACCATGCATGTCATATACTCGTAAGAAATGTTATCACCAAATGAAGACAAAGCAATGCCGTACCAAATATACGTATAAATATTCTCCAGCATCTTTTCTCTTGTAATTAAGGAAGAAAGATGTGTTGAGTAAAGCTCATAAAAGAAGCAATGTGCATAACAATTTGTACATTATTATTTCACTATATACGTATCAAAATTTATTTGTCTCTACTTAATAGTTATATCATCAAAGCTTGTTCTTTCTCCGATTCAATTTATGTGTCTTACTTTCATTTTTAATTTATTTAAAAAGGGTCAATTTTTATATTTGATAATGGGATTCCTTAATTAACTCCGAAATATCATGTGATATGTTTAATACTACAAGGTTTAAAGAGTCTCATCTATTAACTTAAATCACGTATTTTGTCAAACTAAGGCACATACAATAATACAGAGAGCATATCATTTTATTATTGAATAGTTTTGATAATCAAAGTCCACAAACCCGACTGATCTAAATTCACACTAAATAAGCTCACGGCGCTCGATCACTAAGCAGGTAAATTGTTTACTAGTAAGAAATTATATTTTCATGACTCGAACATAGACTTCTGAATCATATCACACCTCGGTTATACCATATTTACTAACGCTGTGTTATATACAGCCACTTTTTCTTGTTTAGCCATGCATAACGCCCCCCCCCCCAACCCAAATCCCCCCCCCCCCCCCCCGCGCGGGACAACCCTCATCATGATCGACAAGATGGTATTATTTTATTAATGAACTAAACATTAATAGAATGTTTCCGTCTCTCACACAAACCAACAAAAACATATAGCCTCTCACAAGTAGGAGTTTCTGTAGCTTACAAATTGATACTACAATTTGATTGGTACAACTTGTCTTTTCTTAATTCGTTTCCTCCATCTTTTCAAGCCTTTATAAGTGAACCAAACCCCATGAACACTTCACACAAACTAGCCAAAATCTTTGAGAGAGAAAAAGAAAAAAGGAAAATCAATAGTACCCTTTTTAAGAAAGAAAAACAAAATGGCTCTTGAAACCGTTGTTTTTCAACAAGATCCTTTCACTTATAGCCCCAAAGATTGTAATTTTTACAATCTTGAAAATTTTCACGACTATGGCTTTGGCTTTGAGGGATACTATAATAATTGGGATTCTTCTAATTCTTCAATAGCACAAAGTTATAACAACAGCAACAACAACAACAATAATAATAATTCTTCGTCGGAAGTTTGCACTACCGGATTCTTGCCGGTAGGATGTTCTCCGGTGGAGAATACGGTTGTTTCGGGGCGGGGAAAAAGGCGAAGGACGAAATGCTCGAAGAATAAGGAAGAACTAGAGAACCAAAGGATGACTCACATTGCCGTAGAGAGAAATCGCCGTCGGCAAATGAACGATTACCTAGCCATTCTCCGGTCGTTAATGCCACCATCCTATGCTCAACGGGTACTTTTTTAATTTCTCACGTAACCACATGCATTAATAAACATCTTGGCAATTGGTAGTGGTTTTATTTTTTGAGTTTAAATTTTATGCACCGATGATTATTAAAAGATATTTTTATGCAATCAGGTCACTAATAAGGTACTTATAAATAATGTTTTAAATAAATATTAATTAGTTACCTGATAAAATTAGTATGATGTTATCATTGGTGAAAACTCGCTGATAGTATAAAAAATCTTTATGTAAAGATTTTACTGTACATCACTTAAATCCTTGTACCGTAAAGAGTTTTCATACAATTAATGCAACTAAACCTATTACAATAGGTTATTATCTTATATTTTAGGCTATACTATTAGACTTATTATATTGAATTGCTTGTCGTCGCTTGTTCAACTGTAACTCACAGTGTAAAACTAAAACTCATGCACGGTTAATGAACATAATTGTAAACTCAGTTTTTGTTGTTGTTCTGTTATTGTTGTTATTCTACAGAGGAAGGGTGAGATTTAGTTATGTTTAGCATTTTCCAGCACCCAGTTTTACTGGGTCTGATTCGTATTGTTATTGCAACATTTTCGAGCATAATTAATTGATATATGTATATTTTCATAAATTTGTGAGTTTAATCTTTATACTTTACTTTGTGTATTCACCAGAACATTGGAGTACTCGCCTTTTCGTGCGTGTATTTTTCTTTATGTATTTCTTGGATTAAGTGTATTATTTGGGTTGGTAATTACGTACTGATAGGTCGTGTTTATTAATTGAAAAAACAACGTTTAAATTGCCCTATAAGAGTAGGAAACATCCAGCTCGGTAGTTAAAAGTCAATAAACTAGTACTAGTTGTAAAACCTTATTGTAAATGATTGATACAATAATTTAACCTTTTTTTTATATTTTTTTTTTTATATTTTCTCATAATAATGTTAACAGGGAGACCAAGCATCAATTGTTGGAGGCTCAATTAATTTTGTGAAAGAACTTGAACAACTCCTTCAATTCTTGGAAACACATAAACAAGTTACAAAAAACCAACCACCAAATTTTTCTCATACTAATCCATTCTCTAAATTCTTCACTTTCCCTCAATATTCTACCGGAAACAACTCCTCGTTGGCGGCCACCACCAACGATGAGGGGTCAACGATGATGGAGGAGAGGCAGTCGGCAGTGGCCGACATCGAGGTGACCATGGTGGAAAGTCATGCTAATGTTAAGGTGTTATCAAGGAGAAGACCAAAACAATTGTTGAAGATTGTAAATTGGTTACAAGCTATGTGTCTTACTATTCTTCACCTTACTGTTACAACAGCTGATCATATGGTACTCTACACATTTAGTGTCAAGGTTTGTACATGCACAATTTTCTAAAAATTATGTCATTTCTTTCGTTTTATATATGATGATATTTCAGTGTATACGACGGACTTTTGTCATGTACTAAAAATATCCTAATTAATACTTCTTGTCTCTGAATTTTTATGACTACAACAGATGCCAGGGATAAAAATGGAAAGTCAAAACTTAACGAGTTGGAGATATAGAAATATGTTATTTTTTAACTGGAACAAACTAAAAAGTAAGAGGGCCTTACAAAATGGAATAGAGAAAGTACGCAGAAGTAGAATCTATTAAAGCTTGGATTTTATATATATATATATATATATATATATATATATATATATATATATTTCTTGGGATATAAAGTCTTATATATAGAATTTTGATCGTGCAAAAAAATAGAAATGGAACTTACTCGAAAAGGAAATTTGTGCTACTTTGGTTTTAGTTATAGCTATCGCCTAATTCCATACTCGAAATAATCGCAATAAATCCTTTAATAACTCATATTTCTGCTTATCTCAATGATATTCCACGATCAATATAACTGATTCTCAGTTCAACCATTATATGAAATTCATAGTAGATATGTTTTCCCTTTTTCTTGGTTCTTATATTAGACAGTATAAAGGGGGAAGAAGGTGGTCATTCTTTTTTGTAGATATGTGAATTTTTTATTTTATTGGCCAAAAAAGATTGAGTGGTAAAGGGATCTGACTATTTTGTATTTACATTGGACAGGTGGAAGATAATTGTCAGCTAAATACAGTGACTGAGATAGCAACTGCTGTTCATGAAATGGTGGGCATGATTAAGGAGGAGGCTATGTCTTGTTGATATGACCCGTCTCTTCTCTTCTTTGAAGTTAAAAAAAGAAAAAAAAAGGAACAAAAAAAAAAAAGGTTGTTCTCAAGATTGTATAATTTCTTGTCATTATCAAATCATTGTTCTCTTTAGATTATTGATGTTATATAAAAAATGTTACAGTACTTATGTACAAATTAAACTCCAACAAAATCCTCCCCTCCCCCACGCCCAGCAAACACATGCCACATGGGCGTGGTAGTCGAATATTCATTAGTTTTGAGAATGTTTGTTCTCTTACAATTATTACTATTTTCTATAGGGATGTTATATTCTACATGTCCCACGATGTGGTTTTATATATTTGTGGGAACTTTCCTTAGATTCTTTTGCTCGATTGTTAAAATAATGCGTCGATCAGTTCATTAGATTGAATGTTATAATCCTTCTGTCCCACATTAGTTATCAGGTCGCTTTTCGAGAGTCAATTTATGTATTTAACAATATTCTTTCATCAAACTCTCAACAAGCGAAATATGATAACTAATTTAGAATGGGGAGTATCTTTTACATACATTTACATTTATATCATGTTATCTAAAATTCAAATTATATTTAATGACCACAAAGAAATCAACACGATTGTTTTTTTTTTTTTTTTTTTTTTTTTAAAGAGAATTGCATAGTTACGATCCATTGCACCACAAATTACGTATGTACGTAATATTTTTACGACGGTAGTATTAGCGTCGGATTGTGCGCATTTCGACTAAGGTAATTAAGTAATTTTATCCATCAAAATTTAGACATACGAGAAGAGATTACCAACGTTGTTTTACGGATGGGCAGGTATAAAGAGATCACCTATTATATTTTAAGAGATAATATCACTGTTGGTCCCTCAATTATGAGTATATTTATTATTTTGGTCCTTGTGATTTATGACTCGGCACATTAACCTTCAACTATTTAAATTAATGTGTGCTTTTGGTCCCTCTATGTAGGAAACATGTTATATTTAGACTATTTTTAAAAGTACGTTACCCTCAAACATGGAATAACAATACAAGGATAGCATAACACATGAGTAATTATATTGTGGACTGGTTAACGCTTTAGAAAATTTATGATTAATCACAAGCAAGGGATCAAAAGTGCACATTTCAAGTACTTAAAGTAGACAGATATCATAAAGGACTAAAATCATAATTTACTAATAATAGAGGGGCCAAAGTGCTTTTTAACCCTTTTTAAACATTTGTTGAGGCTTAAACCTGATTTCAATTAGTTTCCACCAGTTCATCGATAATTAGATCACAATTTTAAATAGTGCATATAATTTTTGTTGTTAGCATATATAACTCAAATCAACCCGTTAAAAGTGACTCCTTTCTATATTACTTAATTAATGTGGACAATCTTAATCACGAGTTGGATGAAGGGGATTCAATTGAACCAGTTTTAATTCCGCCACTGCTTACACGTGATTGCATAAATTTTGTTAAAGCTTTTGCTAAAGCAAGATAGGTAGAGTCATCTCACGTGATAAAAAATGGTATCCAAAGACGGGACCAAAAACCAACACAAGTTCGAGCCATTAAAGAAAATTATTACTGTACCAAAATTTGTTTTTGTTATCTAATAAGGTCTCAGTTTCACGTAAATAAGGTATGTTAATTGGTCCTTACTTTTTCTGGTATCAGAGGCTAAGCCAAGATTTGAGGTTTGGGAGTTAGGAATTTTAAAAGACAGGACAACGACCTCAAGATAATGTATAACGACCGCCAAACTAACAAGTAAGTACCGGTATTTAATATATTTAAGAAAGCAATGAACTACTTAAAAACTATATAAATACCAGTCACCAGCCGGAGTGATAGAACCTATGAGTTCACCCTTTTAGTGTTCACCACCTGAAAGTTCACCAAAACAGTCTAAGGGACCTGGTCCCTAAGATGTTTTCAGAGATAATGGTGAAAAGTAAATAAGACAAGATATTTAAGTGGAAAACTCCTTGCTCAAGGGATTAAAAATCACGACTTACCCCAGTAGGATTTCCAACTTCACTAAACTGAGCAATGTTCAGATTATAATCTATTGTAACCTAAGAATTAAACTCTTAATTCCTCTCCCTTACGATACACCCTATTGTAACCTTCACACTTGACTACCTCTAGCCAAGCAAACTAATACACCTTGCCTATACTTAGACAAGTGTACCACTCAAAGGTTAAGTGGGTGAACAACCCACAAACACCTTCTGAGAATTCAAATTAATACACCTAGACTAACTCTAGCCTAGTGTACCACTCAAAACTTGTAAAGATAAACTTCTTACAAGCAATCCCCTTAGAATTCAAGCACCTACAAATAGCTTCTTAAAAGAGAAGAGTAGGTTTACAATTTATAAAACAAAGGAACAAAGACTCAACAACCTAAGGACTTGAAGCATCTTCAATTCAGGGATCTGGTCCTTTGGCTTGTTGAGGCTTTGTTCTTGAGAGCACCTTGAGAGGGGTGGCGGCTGCACTTAAGAGAAATATAATTTTCAGATTTGCAAGTGTTAGGTCAAACTAATCCCAACATGTTGTATATATATGAGACCAAGGTATGGAGCATGTGAGAAACATGTGATCATGGATGGTAGCTTTCCAAGGGCTAGTAGCTCCTAAAGCACACATGGCGCTCGTTGCCGCAGCTCGCTAGAACCGTGCAGCAGCTTTACCACCTGTCATGATTCATATAGTGCTCAGGGGACCTGATCGAGGACCTGGTCCTTGGTGTGCTTATCAAATCATCAAAACTACAACACATCATAACTCATCACGGAGGTCCTTCTCCAATGGACGGGGGCAACGAAGTGGTGATCTGCTACAAAAGTTGGAATCCTAAATTTTTTCAAAATCTGACTTTGGATTTGCGTTTGAGGTTTGTGAAAGAAACTGATGAAAGAAATTGTAGCAGCAAAGTAACATCCTCTTTTCTTTTTCTACTTGTCAAATTTATATTTTGTTAAAAATAAAGTGTTAAAAAGAAATTTTCTATAATAGCAAAAAGGAAAAAAGTTACCCAAAGGAAAAGAAGTCAAGGTTTATTTTATATTTTCTTCTAATTTTAGAAAGAGAATCTTGCTTATTAGCAAAAAAGGAAAAAAATTAGCAAATAGTAAGGTTTCGAACCCGCATCTTGGGGAAAAGAGAGTTTTGCTAGCCTCTTTATTACCACTAAACCATCAGGTCATTTGTGTATGAAGGTTCGTCAAGTAAATATTGTTCATCGTTACTGCATAATCCTAGTACAAATGCAGTGTATATACAAAAGCTTGGCCGACCCTCTTTAACACTGTAGCTCCGCCCCCACTGGTATGGAAATGTTCCAAAGGCTTTATCTTCTGAATAGTTCTTGAGATATGTTAGTCAAAAGTTAATTTACTTTTTGGCACAAATCATCTCTTTCTTTTTCCCTGTCACCATCTGCTAAAAGCTGGAGATTAACAACTTCACATGCACCATGTCTTTCTTAGCTCCAATAATAACAATTTAGAATGTTTTCTTTGCTTATGTTGTTAAATTTTATCCATTATTTAGTAAAACTTTAATATTATTGTTTGTACTATTAAAATAATTAAACTTATTGATTATATCAGTAAGGTTTTGACTAGAATTTACACATTATAACGACAAAATCGACACGTTATATCTAGATTGGTAATGTTACGTGACTTTGGTATTATAGATAAAGTTAGTTACTTTAATATGATAAAAATAGTTATTTTACTTTTGTTGTTATCGGTGACCCTACGTGAGATTAATCCATCGAAGTCGATTTCTTTATAGATTTGATGTTAATTTTGAAGCGAAGTTTTCATTCTTTATATTCTGGCACTTTAACTTGACACTTTACTTGACACTTTGACTCAGAAGTTGACATAAATAAAGGAGGATAACAACAATAATAACATGATATATAATTGCATCTTAATCTTAAACATATTTGAATCGGCTACATGAATTTGCACTAATTATGTTAATCTATTGAATCCTTACGCCTCATGATCTAAAAGCTTAAATTTTTCATAAAATAGAGTAAATAAAACTCCAAAACTTTTGTCACTAAAAGGGTTAAGAAGGTATAGCATATAGAGAAGAAATTCTACGTCAAAATGTCAGATGCACATCCTATGATTAATAATTGCGCAATTAATCTAGTAATTGCATTATTAAGATGATACATCCAACAGAGACAGCCAGACAGGTACCCGGTATCCCAACGAGATAATGTTTCTCTACTTGGACAAGCAATTTCTATAACTCAATAATTGGCAAACTCAACATCATTATGTTTATTGACTCCACTCAATTTTATTTATAGTGGCCCCATAAGAAAGTGGAACTTTCCCTTCTCTAAATCAAGAAAGATACAAAATTCATGAGCAATTATTAATTTTGCACCTTCTCATAAAAAATTTGCACTGGGGCATGCAATGTTGGGCATCGTGTTCATTTGAATTCAGTATTTTTAACGTGGCGTTTAAATTTAAATGTAAAATTCTACTAAAAGTGTAACAAATAGTAATTTTGAACCCATAGTTCTGAAAAATAAAATATGTTCAATGCTAATAACCTCAAATATTGAACCATTAAAATTAAAATCCTGGACTGCCTTTGAATTCATTTGTTGTTTGTTTCAATTTTGTCCAACAACGAACATTTTATCCAATTTCGAGGAAAGTTCAAAGAGATTACAAGGTTGTTACTATAGATATCATAGGAATACGAAAGGGAAAAGGAATCGTGGAGCAAATGATTGAATGTAAGAAATACATTTCCAGAAGAATTTAAATTTTCTGGCAGATATCTGCGAAAATAATTTTTTATAGGCCCTACAAAGTTGAGAAAAAGGAAATTAAAATCAGTTTTGTAATAAGCAGATGCTGGAAAATAAAAGCTGTCGCTTGTTTGAATACTTGTTCTCCAGAATATGTACTTCGGATTTTCGAATTTATTCCTTGCCTAACTAAAAATATTGAAGGGAATTTTTGAATTAATTTCTCATCCACAAAATTTTCAGTTCTAGGAAAAGAGATCACCAAATTATTCTCTTTCTAATCCTTTTATTTTATTTTAATCGGGGATCAAAGTTGTGTTTTATCTTCTTTTTTCACTCTTCAACTCATTGGACAAGTCAAGCTAGGACCCATTATTTGACTCAACATGACCTAACTTATTTTGACTTAAGCAAATAGGTTTGTGACCCACATGCATATTACCCCTTCAAATTTGACTGGACCACTCATTTACCACAGCAACATGTGTCTATGATATGCTTAAAGAGTTTAATTAAGCTTCTGTTCTCCAATAGTGCAAAAGATATCCATGATACGTAAACTACGCTGATAAATCTCTATGAATGATACTAACATGCTGTCATATGTTGAACTATATTGATAATACAAACAATAATAATTGATACTATACGTGTATATAACTTTTACCTATGATTAAAAGTTACAAGTGATCAAATAACTATTGCGAGAGTTTGAAATTAACTGGACATCCAATACGATTGGTAAAGTAACGTACCATTGAGATTAATAGAGTCCGGAGCCTAAAGGGCACTATTTAAAAGCCAGAAAATCAAAGGGGGTTGGGGAAGTTGAGATAAGCCAAAAGGGGTTTATCGCACACCCCTCCACGATTTGTAACATCCCTAACGGTAAGCCCCTAACGTCGTTGGTCAGTTTTTTTTTTAAAAAAAAAAAATTAAATACAAGTCGTGGAGTGGTACCCGATTTAAGGCCGCATCTTATTTTTTTTTTAATTTTGTTCACAACTTGTGAAGCAATCCACGATTTTTGAGTAAAAAATTTAGCCTCAAGCAGAAACATATTGGTGTTTTTTGCTTTTTGCTTTTTTCTTTTTCCTAGAAACCACATGCTATTAGTAGGGTTCTTGTTTTTGGTCAGGATCATATTTGTACAAAAAATCTTGGAAAGTTTTTCCTTGAAATGTTACTTTTTTTGCACCAGTGAGAACAATGGATCTCTTTTAATCTATTTTCCATTTTCAACTACTAATTTGTTTGCGTTTTTACTGCCTCTTTATTTGGGAAAAGTCCAATTGAGCATATTGATATTGGTAAATGGTAACATTCATCTTTAATTGTAATCTACTAGCAGTGCATAGTTAGTACTTAGTAGCACCACTGACATTCTACGGCTCTACTAGATCTAAAGACATGATTCTAACAAATAAAATGTATCTCTCCCGTAAATCGTGGATTGCTCCACGAGTTGCGAACAAAATTAAAAGGCCAAACCCATCGGTGGCCATTCGTGGTTGTCAAGTTTTTTCACTTAGACACCTCAAATACTCTTTGCTCCAATTAGACAACTGAGGTGGACTGCAATTGTTTCATTTAGACCCTTTTTACACATTCAGCCAAATATGTGATATGTGTGTAACCTACTCGCTAATGACGTGGAAAATTGACAAATTAAAGTAGTACATGTGGCGTATATATCCAAAATAATTATTAAAAAATAAACCATGAGTAAAACAATTATTTTAAACTATTTAGTTAATTAATTTTTTTTTAAAAAAAAAACCTATTTTCTAAACCCCATCCTCACCCACTCTTTGACCAGTAGACCACCATTAACATAGGCCATTTTCTAACGCAGCCCACCACCATTAACGCAGGCCATTTGATCAAAGCTTCCATTTTTCCAACTGGGTCTCTCTCAATTTGATCAAAGATTGCGTTTTTCCAACTGGGTTTTCCCCAATTTGATTAAAGAATCCATTTCGTGCAAATGGGTCATCAAAAATAGTGATGTTGAAGTTGGAGTCTTCAGATTTTCATCACAATTTGTTAATCCAAAGTGACAAAACAATGGCTTTGATGGTTGCTTAAAAATGATTTTAATTTCTAAAAAGGTGAAATTACATGTTTTTTTTAACTGGATTTCTTTATATTTTCTTGAATAGATTGATGGGTTTTTTTAAAATATTTTGAATCCTTAACCCAATTGGGTCTTTTGTATGCAAAAAACGCCATGCTTTTCTCTACCACACCCCTTGTTTTCATTTTGCTTCTTTAAATCATGCTCAATCGGAAAAAATGAAGTTCCATGGAAAATTATTTTAGACCTAAATTTATTTTATATATTTGTTGTTACAGATGGTTTAGACTGGTGGAGATTTGGTGGTTCTTGTGGTGGGTGAAGAGGGAAATGACGGAGAAGTGGTGGTTCCAGTGGTAGCAGAGAGAGAGTAGATGAAGAGAAAGGGTGAAGAAAGTGATAGGATGGAAGAAGAAGATGAAGGAGAAAGAAAAAATAGAAAAAATGTTCTGTTTCACGCTCCACAAAAGGGTGAAATATACGCACAGTGCCACATTAGCAAAAAGTGTTCAATAACATATTTTAACTCAAGTTCAAGTGTCTAAATGAAATAAGGTTTAGTTGAGATGTTCAAGTGAAAAATACGGATGACCATAGGTGGCTATTGATGGGTTTGGCCAAATTAAAAATAATAAAAAAAAAGATGTGACCTAAAATAGTGTACCACTCCATGACTTGTATTTAATTTTTTTTTTTTTTTAAAGAACTAGCCGACGACGTTAGGGGCTTGCCGTTAGGAATGTTACAAATCGTGGAGGGGTGTGCGATAAACCTCTTTTGGTTTATCTCAAATTCCCCGACTTCCTTTGATTTTTTGGCTTTAAAATAATCCCGGAGTCAATATTAATATACCATATTGTACTTGAAAGAGTAAGAAAAAGAAAAAAGAAGAGAAGATTTGCTATGGTCAAGCAGTATAATTGGAAACAAATCAACTAGATACGGGTAACTGAATAAAATAGACAAAAGTAAATCAGATGTACTTTTCTCCTCTTCTTCTTCTATTTTTTTTTTTTTAACTTTTCTTGTAAAGTCCCTGTATGTTGAATCTTTGCGCAAGGACATTTGCTAAAGACATGTTAAAAAAGAGGCTTGAGGTGAAATCTCTCTGGACAAAGCAATTATTGGTACATGAAAAAGTCCACTAAAAAAATTGAGTATTCAAGCTATGACATTTTGTCAGCCTTTTTTCACATCAAAGATGAGGTAATTTGTCTATCAAAAGCAAAATAGCACACTCAACTTAATTAGAATAAAGAATATTTACACTATCAGTGATATTAAACCGATTATAACAAGTTTTTAATCTAGTTTCCATATTGTTATATCATTTTCGACACATGGGCAGAAGGGGGTTCATCCGAACCCTCTAGCTCGGAAAATCAGATTGCATATATAAGATGAATTTTTTTTTTTTGTTGTAAATTGTCAACCCTCAACACTAAGGAGTGGATGCCCATACTTGAATTCCATCCTTTCCACTATTTACCAATAGTAATTTTTACTTTTGATGCCTATAAATTTTATTGTTTCAGATGAGTAAAAACACAAAATTGAAAGAAAGAAAAGTAAAATCTTTTCCTGCTATCATTCCCTTTCTCTTTATATTTTAAGTTCTTAATAATTATTGTGTCCTTCTTTGTATTGTCATTAATTTATAACACGCTATCACGAGGCTCTAACCAAAGACTTATCTCTACTAAGTTGAATCTTCTTTAGGTATGTGCTACATCCATTTACTTTTAACAAATAAATAAAAAATGATATTAATCTGTTCGGTACTACTTGTGTGAATTTGTTGATAAACAGTATTACTAGTTCAGGTCTTTAGATATGTTGATAAAGAAAACAAGTATTCTGCTTGTTTGCATTAAAAGAAGAACAGTGAGAATATGATGTTGTTTTGACAATTTATATGTGCACGTATTCAGTAGATACTATTCTTAATAATTAAAGTTTCTAGGACAATATAATTAACACTTATAAAAATATTTACTCAGCCAATGTATACTATTTTTAATACTAAAAATATTGCAAATGAAGTTCTTTAGACTTTGAAAAAGCATGATATAGTAGGCTATATATATATATATATATATATATATATATATATATATATATATATATGACATAGTTCATTTAGATCATTATTATCGGATAATCATATTATGGTTTCTTGTTTATTGAAATATCATTATCTCTAACTTATTTATCTTCTAAGATAGCTTTGCTATGTTGAATTTATCAAAACTTGAGTTTGTGGCACTTGACATCACTGGAAAAAATTACCTCTCATGGGTGCTCGATGGTGAAATTTACCTAGACGCTAAAGGTCATGGTGTCACTATTACTCAGGGTAATGCAACATCGAGCCAGGACAAAGCAAAAACTATGATCTTCCTTCGTCATTATCTGGATGAAGGTTTGAAGGCCGAATATTTGACAGTGAAAGATCCACTTGAATTGTGGACAGGTTTGAAGGAAAGGTATGACCACCTTAAGGCAACGGTATTGCCGAGGGCTCGTTATGAGTGGATTCACTTACTGTTACAGGATTTCAAAACTGTTTGTGATTATAACTCTGTTGTATGTAGAATTACTTCCCGATTAAAATTATGTGGGGAAAATGTAAAAAATAAGGATATGTTGGAAAAGACTCTTACGACATTTGATGCCTCTAATTTGGTATTACAACATCAATACCGTGAAAGGGGATTTAAAAAACATTCTGATTTGATCTCATGCCTCCTTGTGGCTGAGCAACATAACACCCTTCTGTTGAAAAATCATGAAGCTTGTCCCCCTGGAACTGCTCCATTCCCAGAAACGAATGTGGTAGCGGTAAATGGCCAGCCTGAAAGAAGGCAAAAAAATAATAATCGGGGCCATAATAATGTGTGTGGGCGTCAAGGGCAAGGGACGATATAATAATTATGGGTTCTCAGAGCAATCCTTGTAGAGGCAATTGTCATCGTTGTGGTATGAAAGGCAACTGGAAAATGAATGTCAGGCGCCTGAGCATTTCACTAGGCTTTATCAAAATTCCTTCAAAAGAAAGGCAAATATAAATGGTGCCTCTTCTGTTAATGCCCGGGTTGAGTCACACTTGACTTTCAGCAATGATGCTGAGGCAGGGCCTTCATATAAATATGATGCTGCTGAAGCAAATATGGCTTTGAAGAATGATGATTTTGATGGCCTCAATGATATTACTCATTTGGAAGTTGAAGACTTCTTTGGGGATCAAAACTAAAGTTTGATCGTTTGGCTGGGGAATGAATAATGTTGTTGTTCTTATTTATATGTTTTTAATTATCATGTTCTTCCTTATGTTGTTTTTATTTTGAAGAAGTACTTAAGTTTTCTGTTTTGTGTTCTTATGATGTACTTTTATTTTTTATGAAGATAAATAAAATTCCTCAGTCTTCAATTGGATCCAAGATGAGTAATAGAGATATGTGCCTTCTGGATAATGCTACAACTCACATTATACTAAGAGAAAAGAAATATTTCTCTCATTTGGCTATGACAAAGGCCTATATCAATACAATATCTGGTAGTACAAAATTAATTGAGGGCTCTGGAAGAGCGACCTTATTACTACCTGGAGGAACAATATTGGCCACTAATAATGCACTGTATTGTAGTAAGTCTCAAACAAACTTGTTGAGTTTCAAGGTCATTCGCCAAAACGGCTATCATGTTGAGACTGCCAATGAAAGAAATGTGGAATACCTTTACATTACTACAATAAAAGCCGGGGAAAAGTTTGTGCAAGAAAGATTACCCACACTCTCTTCTGGGTTGTACCATACAAGTATTAGTGTGGTTGAAACACATGCTCTAGTAAACAAAATGTTTACTGATTCTAATGATTTTATCATTTGACATGACTGGTTAGGCCATCCTGGTTCTAATATGATGCGCAAAATAATTGAGAATTCAAATGGCAATACTTTGAAGAACCAAAAGATTCTTCAATCAAAGGAATTCTCTTGTGCTGCTTGTTCTTAAGGAAAATTGGTTATTAAACCATCAGCAACTAAGGTTGAGATTGAATCCCCTGCATTTCTGGAATGTCTACAGGGCGATATATGTGGGCCAGTTCACCCTCCATCTGGACCATTCAAATACTATATGGTTTGATAGATGCATCTACAAGAAGGTCACATGTGTGCTTATTATCAACTAGCAATATGGCATTTGCGAGATTGTTGGCTCAAATAATAAGGTTAAGAGCACAATTTCTAGATTATGCAATAAAGACAATCCGTCTTGATACTGCTGGTGAGTTTACATCTCGGGCCTTTAATAATTATTGTATGGCCATTGGAATAACAGTTGAACATCTAGTTGCTCATGTTCATACTCAAAATGGTCTAGCAGAATCATTGATTAAGCGCCTCCAATTGATAGCTAGACCATTGCTAATGAGGACGAGACTTCCTGTTTCTGTATAGGGGCATGCTATTTTACATGCAGCAGCACTTGTGCTCATAAGACCAACCAGTTATCATGAATTCTCCCCATTACAGTTGGCTTTTGGTCAGGAGCCAAGTATTTCCCATCTCAGAATCTTAGGATGTGCGGTATATGTTCCAATTTCTCCACCACAACGCACAAAGATGGGCCCCCAAAGAAGGTTGGGGATATATGTTGGGTATGCATCTCCTTCTATTATAAAATATTTGAAACCTATGACTGGAGATTTATTTACGGCAGGATTTGCTAATTGTCATTTTGATGAATCAGTATACCCAACATTAGGGGGAGAAAGAAGTAGTTGGAAAAAGAGATATATTGGAATACATTATCACTATCTCATTTAGATCCTCAAACAAATTAATGTGAACAAGAGGTTCAAAAAATGATTTATTTGCAAAATGTTGCAAATCAACTGCCAAATGCATTTACTAACTTGCTGAGGATAACAAAATCGCATATTCCAGCTGCAAATGCTCCAGTTCGAGTTGATGTCCCGGTAGGACAAATGGTTAATGCAAATGAGTCTAGGCCACATCTCAAACGTGGTAGACCAATCGGTTCCAAGGATAAAAATTCTCGAAAAGGAAATGGAGTCAATGACCAAAATGATCATCATATAGAGGCAATTGCTCAAAAAGAGCCCCGAGATATAACAAATGATAAGACCACAGATGAGGTCTAGGTACCTGTAAACGTTGAGAATGATGAAATCTCAATAAGTTATATCTCGACGGGAAAAAGGTGGAACCGAAATGATATTGTGGTCGACAATACTTTTGCCTATAATGTTGCTGTTGAAATAATGCAACAAGATGAGAATCTTGAGCCAAAATCTGTTGATGAATGTAAACAAAGAAATGATTGGCCAAAATGGAAAGACGCAATTCAAGCTGCATTGACTTCACTTAAAAAACATGAAGTTTTCGGACCAGTCGTCCGAACACCTGAAGATGTCAAACCACCGGGGTACAAATGGGTGTTTGTGTGAAAACGAAATAAAAAAGGTGAAGTCGTAAGACATAAAGCACGACTTGTGGCATAAGGGTTTTCACAAAGTCCTGGCATTGATTATGTGGAGACATATTCTCCTGTGGTGGATGCAATTACCTTCAGGTATCTAATAAATCTGGCAGTTCGTGAAAAGCTTGATATGCGGTTGATGGATGTTGTCACAGCCTATTTATATGGCTCATTAGACCACGACATTTTTATAAAAATCCCTAAAGGATTCCAAGTACTTAAAGCATAAAAAAATTCACGAGAAACTTGTCCAATAAAGCTTTAAAAATCCTTATATGGATTGAAAAAATCAGGGCGGATGTGGTACAGATGCCTTAGAATTTTTGCTAAAGGAAGGATATAAAAGTGATCCTATTTGTCCTTGTGTTTTTACGAAAAGGTCTGGATCTGAATTTGTCATAATTGTTGTATATGTTGATGACTTGAATATCATTGGAACTCCTGAAGAGCTTCCAAAGGCGGCAAAATGCTTGAAAACGGAATTTGAAATGAAAGATCTTGGAAAGACAAAATTTTATCTTGGTCTACAAATTGAGCATTTTATAAACGGAATATTTGTCCATTAATCAACATATACTGAAAATATTTTAAAGAGATTTTACATGGATAAATCACATATATTGAGTACCTCGATGGTTGTGAGATCACTTGATATTAATAAAGATCCATTTCGACCTTATGAAAATGACGAAGAGTTTGTCAGTGCTGAAATACCATATCTTAGTGCAATTGGGGCATTAATGTATCTTGCCAATAATTCTCGACTAGATATAGCTTTTTCTGTAAGCTTATTAGCAAGAATTAGTTCTTCCCCAACAAGAAGACACTGGAATGGTATTAAGCATATATTCAGATACCTTCGAGGAACCATTGCCATGAGACTATTTTATTCAAATGAATCAGACTCACACCTAATTAGTTATGCAGATGCAGGATATTTGTCTGACCCACATAAAGGTCGATCTCAGACAGGTTATTTCTTTAAATGTGAAGATACAACCATATCATGGCATTCAACCAAACAAACTATGGTTGCTACTTCTTCAAATCATGCAGAGATAATAGTCATTTATGAAGCAAGTCGAGAATGTGTTTGGTTGAGATCAATAACTCAACACATCCAGGAGACATGTGGCCTTGCTTTGGAAAGAGATATTCCAATAACATTATATGAAGACAATGTTGCATACATAGCTCAAATAAGAGAAGGATACATTAAAGGAGACAGAACAAAACACATTTCGCCAAAATTCTTCTTCACTCATGATCTTCAAAAGAAAGGTGAAATAGATGTTCAACAAGTTCGTTCAAGTGATAATTTGGCGGATATGTTCACTAAGGCATTGCTAACTTCAACATTTGAGAAGATGATATACAAAATTGGAACGCGTCATCTCCGAGACATTAAGTAATGTTTTCATCAAGGGGAGTAAATACGCGCTGCACTCTTTTTTCCTTAACCAAGATTTTGTCCCGCTGGGTTTTCCTAGTAACGTTTTTAATGAGGCAGCAAACAATGAGTATCACAAATAACTATGTAGACTTTTTTCTTTCACTGGAATTCATTTTTACATGGACATCCGAGGGGGAGTGTTGTCATCCTTTCCACTATTTACCAATAGTAACTTTTACTTTTGATTCCTATAAATTGTATCGTTTTGTAGGGGTGTCAAAAAAATATGAAAACCGACCGAACCGATCGAACCTAACCATACCGAACCGATTTATAGGGCTTTTTCAATAAAATCGTGGATTTTTATTTAAGCTTATAACCGTCCCGAACAATTAGGGTGGTCTTTTTAATTTATACAAAAAGTCAAAAAATTCCTGAACCGAACCGAATCTCCTTACATGTATGAAATATATTTTATATATTACAAATATGTTAAATTTAATATATAAAATATATTTTATAAGTTTCGTTTCACATATAAAAAAGAATTTTGGCCACTAAATTTTGGGCCTTTAGTTGATTGGATTTAGTTTCAAAAGGATACCTCGTATACATAGTCATACGATCATAGATTTAGATGATTTAAGTAGGCATTTTTTATTATAGTTAGCACTAACAGAAGTTTAACTCCATCGTGGTCTCCTTTACTATGTTGCTTGATGTATATGTATCAAATTCAAGTTGTGGTTTCTGTGGCCTACAAGCTAATGTTTCTTTTGGCTCAATTCAACGTTGCTATTTTTGGCAAGTTATTCTTCTCCCTGGTCAATCAGTGAGGATTCACGTCGCGATGATGCCATCGTTGTTGTCTTGCTACTTGATATAACACATTTCGTTTAATTACTTTGTGTAGTTTTTTGAATAGCTTTTACATTAAATATTTCATAAGAAACAAATAGAACCTTTATTTAATGGTGTACTACAAATAGGTTTGTGGAGGTCTATGTCGTTACATTTTAATGGTTGTGTATTCTTAGGTGACACTTTAAAACTAAAATAACCGAAAATTGACCGAACCGTACCGATACCGAAAAAAAACCGAGATGATGGGACGGTCTTGAAAAGTCTAATTTTGGTTATACAAAATAAAATAACCGATGAATTGGGATGGTATAATTTTTTTAAAATAACCGACCGAACCGTCCCATTGACACCCCTATCGTTTTGGATGAGTAAAAACACACAATTGAAAGAAAGAAAAGTAACATCTTCTCCTGCTATCATTCTCTTTCTCTTTATATTTGAAGTTCTTAATAATTATTGTGTCCTTGCTATATTGCCATTAATTTATAACATTTTTCTATATATATAACGGAAAAGGGACATATTTGCCTTGTACTCTCACAAATAAGTTCTATTTGCCCTTCATTATACATATTCAACATATTTTCCCTTGACATCCTACTTTAGTGTCATATTTGCCCTTGTATTCTTAAAAATGGCAAATATAACTTATTTGTGAGAATAGAAGGGCAAATCTGGCAAATATAGCTCTTGGTTTCTTCATGTGTTTACCTCTTCATATTTAGACCCCCTTAATGAAAATCGTGGCTCCGACACTAAGTCGAGACAACTTGTTTTTTTTACCAACTTAGTTTCACCAAGGAAAAAGCAAGTAGTATGATTAACCATTTAGAAGAATTCAAGCTTTTATTTTACTATTGCTTTTTGAAAAGAATAAATGGGGCAATCGTATAAAACTAGTAATCTAACCCTGAGATTGACTTCTTGTCAAAATAATCATTTGTCTGTACTGTTTTATTAACTTGTGCCTAAAATTAACACTCCAAAACTCACTTGATAGCAGAGTTTGAATCAATAGTTTTTTAGAAGTCACTACTAAAGAACTGCTAAAACCGACCTCAGAAAACCAACCTCAGAAAACCAACCTTAACAGAAGTCGAAAAAATGAGATCGGTTTTGTTCTTCATTTTTTTTTGTTTTTAAAAAAACTGACCTCCTGAAGTCGGAAAATAAATACGAGATTTTTTTTACGTCGGTTTATTTATTTTATAAGAAAATTATTCTAATTTACCCACCTCCAGAGGTCGGTAAAGTTAATTAAGAAAATAAAATTATATTTTAGTGAATGATCCGTACCTTTTCACTCTTGATTTTGATATATGAGTGAAAGCTCAGTGAGATTTATAAGAGAGGAGATGGGGAATCGGGTCGACCCGTTCAGGACCCCAATTTCCTCTCTCTTTCCTCATCTACCTCTTCCCATGGTTGATTTTGTTGTGGAAAGATGATGCCAAGGTTTTCACCTAATGTGATGTGAGAAAGAGTTGAAGAATGAACGAGGGAACGAGGGAGAAGACTAAACATGAAAAGGGAAACAAAGGAAAAATATGTGTACAATTCCATTTAAAACATAAATTTATGGTTCTGATTTCCTTGCTTAGTGAATCTTATTGATTGAATTAGGGTTTCACCAAAATGGAAAGAAAGGGTAAAAGCTCTGTGTTCACTTTCACCAAAATGGAAAGGGCATTTCTCCCTTATCTAAATTTTGATGATGGATCTCTCTGCCTTACTTCTGCGCATAATAAATACATAATTTTATCCCTTTCTTAGAATCCATTATCAGTATATATCGGTCAGCCCCTAAATCAACCTTACTGTAACATGTAATGGAGTGGTGTCATTAACACTTCCATTCTGATTTTGTTAACGTCACTTTTCATTTTCTGAAATTTAAATTTTACTTGCTCTAATGAGAAATTTTTCCCTCATTTGGTTAAGCTTTTTCATGGAAGGGAACATTCTTCTTAATTTCATCTTTGCTGCCCAAATAGCAAGACATAATCCTACAAAGAAGCAAACTACTAACACAGAAGTGTTAAACACAACAACTGGGAAGGAAATTGCAAATTATGAAAGAATATCCCTCTTCTAGTATACGAGAGTAGAAAGTCAATCTGATTTCTTAGTGAAGTTATAATATACTATTTTTTTTTTGGCTCTAGATCCTCTCTAGTTCATTATCATGTTAGTCAATATGTTTTGTTTTTGTCTAAGACTTTCATAGATCTAACATTATCATTTAAAATTTCTGTAGAAACCCAAATACAAGTTGGAAAAGCACCAACTAACAAATTAAAATAATCAGTCAAAAATTTATACTACACATTAAATACAATAAATTTTAGTAGTTGAAAAGAAATCAAAAGTTACATATATAAATCCAAACGGATTGGGATTAAGAGAGATGTAATCAAACCAAAAAATTTCTTAGGAACACGTGGCATCAATCAAATTGTGTATTGACAAGTATTGGAGCATCAAGCACCGGAGCTAATCCCAACCTAATCAGAACTATTACCTTTCAAAAGTTTCTATCCATTTTGTCTTGTATTAGCTCCAACAGAATAACATGGAGATTGCTAAGGTCGAAACAAAAATTAATGTCGTAATTCAAAATGGCAGCTCAAATGGTTGTTGACTTAAATGCCTAAAAAGCAAGCAAAATTTCAGTTCCTCCCCCTGATGATGAAGCAATTCCCTAACACTCTTTAGAATCAACATTGTGGCTTTGTTAACTTTCAAAAAGACCCCATTAAAGATCTAGTGGCTGCAAAATTTGTTTCCTCTGTGGGGGCATAGCATTAATCCTGATGATAAACAATAACTTTGCCTCAGGATCCATATGAAAAATCAGCTATCTTCCTTGTCTCTCCTTCATCTTTGTCTATCCTTAAAAAAAAAAAAAAAAAAAAAAAAAAAAAAACTGTAAAATAACCTATCTTCATCCTTGTCTCTCCTTCATCTTCAATTTTCTTTCATCTTCTCCAAATCATCATCAGCATAAGCAACAGGCGGCTGCATATATTATATTTGAAAAAAAAAAAAACAGAATAGGAAAAAAAACACTTACCATTTCACCTTTGTTCATTCTCTGATGATTTTTCAAGAGCTTTTTCTTTTTCTTGTTACGATTTTTCTTCTTATTGTTACTGGATGTATCATCAAGGATCCTAACTCCACCTTTACCGAGGTCAAACACCAATTGAGGTGTGCCGCCAATTGTTTTTCACTACCATAACACTGCCCACACTTACAACAATTCGTAAGTTCCGGGAGTTTTTCTATGTAGTGTGTTTTGAGTTTCAGCAAGATATGTAGGTTGGCGAGACAACAATGACACTAATACACATTTTGAATCAACTTCGAGGCCAGTGAAGGTATTTTTTTTTTCATTCTTCTTTCTGGCAGAAACAATAACTATTCTTCTTTTTTGGGTAAAGAATGAGAGACTAGTTGTTCTTATGTTAGAAGAAGAGAGGGACATACCGAATAATTTTTTAGAGAGATTTAGACTAACATTGGGAGGGGAGAGAGAGAACATTGTTGTGCGAGGTAGAGTATGTGTGAGAGAGAGAAAGGTTGTTTGCATGGAAAGGTGCAATTGCAATGACAGAGTTGTGGTACACCTGTCAAGTGGGCCGGGCCGGGCCATAGTTAGTGGGCCGGGTTGGAGGAGGGAAAGGGGTGTCTGGCCCAGCTCCCTACCCGGGTAGGGGTAAATAGTGGGCTAAGTGGGCCGGGCCGGGCCATAGTTAGTGGGCCGGGTTGGAGGAGGGAAAGGGGTGTCGCCGGCCCACTCCGAGAAAGAGGGTGACATAGTGGGCTAAGTGGCCCAGGCCGGGTTTTAGTTAGCAGGCTGAATTTTAATTATTTTTAAAAAAAATTCTAATACTAAAATTTATTAAGTTTGATACTTTAAAATCTAGTGGTTGTCAACTTTATTTTAACCATCAAGTTTCTTAAATTATACTTTGGTCCTATTTTCAATCTATAAATACCATTCATTCTTCTCCATATTGTCTCACAATTCCCTACTCTCCTCTTTCCCTAAATTTCCTACTCATCTAAATCTCTCTCTCTCTTGCAACTTCCAAGTTCAAATTTCAAAATTTAAATTTAATGGATAATGATAATCCTCCACCTCCTCCTCCAGTCTGAAGATCAACTTCAAGTCCTGTGTGGTTGCATTTTGAGCGAGTAGACGAAGAACATGTTAAATGTCAACATTGTGGTCAAATATATCTCCATAAGTCCGAATCGGTTTTTAGGGGTACCGGTCCGTTAAGTAGGCACTTGGACAAAAGGCACAAAATTGAACTTTGAAGTTTATCTCTTCTTTAAATTTCTCCATCGATGCTAGTGTTTTGAACTTTTCATTTGTAATAAGTTAACCGTTCAAGTTTGTATGTTTTGAATTTGAAATGTTATCAATTTAAGTTTGAAGTTTTATTTTAAATTACTTATGTAGTCTTGTATCACATTCTCAACTTTTTATAATTTTTAGCACTTAAATAGTCGTTGGGAGTCTTCATTCCAACAACATATTCAAGATATACACACATAGACCATTAACATATACAAGATATACACAAATATACCACTTAAATTTTTTTTTTAAAATTAATTCGAAGTGGGCCGGGCCGAGCCCCTGGTGGGCCAGAACCCGGGTTGTTGGTGGGCCGGGCTACCGGGCTAAATGACATGTCCGGCCCAGCCCCCTAATTTTTTCCACTAGCCCAGCCTACCACCCACTTACCGTGTTGGGGGGCCGGGCCGGTTATGGGCCGGATTAGGTGGGCCGGTCCCGGGCCGACCCGGCCCAATTGACAGGCTTATTGTGGGAGGTGAGGTATGACAGAGTGAGGGTTATATAAAAACTCTTGCCTTATTACAATGATACTTTTGTTTCGTTAAGGGCCTGTTTGGAAAGCCACCTGGTATTGAATTTAATCGTTTTTACCATTAAATTTGTAAAATTAAAATAAATAGGAATTCTTAGTGGAGGGAAAATGAAATTAAATTACATTTTTAAATCTAACTATTGGGGTGCAGGTAGGGTGATAATTTTTCTCTTCTTGAAGTCAAATTTCATATTTTCATTTATCAAAAAGATTTTTTCATCTAAAAAATGAAATTAAATTCCCTGATCTATGTTCACACCATTTTGCAACTCTATTTAATTCGGGTTCCCTAACCCTTCTACTTTTTCAGCTCAAAAAGTTCTTTCAACGCTATTCCTCTTCTTCTTTTTCATCTCAAAAGTTCTTAACTCTAGTTTTTCTCTCTAATTGAAAGAAAAAAAGAGTAAGTATGAATTATTACCTTCCAAAAGTTTCTATCCACCTCTTCAGTACTTTTAACTTTCTACCAATTTTCTTCTCTTCTCTTATATTATTGCATATATAATCTCTACTTCAGTAATACTCTTTAGGTTCTGCCCAAACTTTTTATCATTTTCTCTTTCCTTTTCCACTGTGATTTATCTTATTTCAAAGAATTACAAAAGTGAATGGGAAATCATTTTTATTTTTAGGCCATATATATATGATTTGCAGCTCATCACACTTTCAGTTTTCTCATAGCTCTCGATACAAAAGATATTGTAGTTTTCCGAAATTTATCGAACTTGCTTTTCTTCCAAACCAACCCTAACCATGTCTAATTCACTTTCTCCTCCTCTTCAACCATGTGCGATCATTTCAGAAACCAATAAATGTAATGGTTGGATTTTCTCTGAAACTTTTGAAGACATTGCTGAGTTTGAATGTTATATGTCTCGTTTTAGTTTGGACAATATTAGGGCGAAGTATGGAATTCTGCTCTGAAGTTTTGGTTAAAAAAAATTTACATGCAAACTAATTAGTCTATTGAAGAATTCATAATTTCAGTGGGAAAAAAATTACCTTCCAAATATTGAGATGGAGGGTTTAATGTTGGTAGAAGCAGTGGAATACCCTTCATATAGTTGAAATCATGAGTCATAAATGAAAAAAGAAAAAACAAACTCAATTTCTGCTCTATTTAAGTATTACCACAAATCAACGCATCCAAAATGTAAAGGTGTAATTCTCTAATGACATCAAATGTTAGTTAGATCTAAACAAATTTTCTTTTAAAATACAAATCCACTCTATAAAAGACCAAACAGAAATCACAAAGCACCAACTAATAGCCACATCCATGCAGTCCATGTTCCTGCTGAACCTACTAGCACTACTAAAAAATCCTGATTTACCTACGGAATTTACCGAGGGACGTCCATCGGTAACCAGGATTTACCGAGGGACGCCATCAGTACTAGGCTTGTGGGTAATTTGACCCTTGGTAAATAATACCGAGGGACACTCTCGGCAAATACCGATGGAGACCCTCACACATCCTCGGTACTTCCCTTCCCTCACATTCATGCAAAATTAAATATATTGAGGGACGACCTCGGTACTTATGAAATATATATAATATTGATATATTATTTGCGAGGGACATACATCGGTATATTAATGTTAATTAAATTAAAATTTTAAATACACCGAGGGACAACCCTCGATAAATAAAATATTTAACAATTATATTTTCATTTCCGAGGAATGTCCATCGGTAAGCTAAATGAAAAGTACTTTGATATTTGAAAATAATGAGGGACGTCCCTCGGCAACTGAAAATCGATATTTGCAATTACACTTGTTACCGAGGGACTACATCGGTAAGTCCTCATTATTTCTAGTATTATTTTTGGCAAGCAATGCCTATATTTTTCTAAAGACACACGCTATATTCTTATTCAATAGAAACTGAAACACAACCAATAATAGTATCAAAACAATAATAAAAATATCCAAATAATTCATACATTAAAATTAAGCCA